>NW_027516322.1:0-61324 GCF_048772815.1 Callospermophilus lateralis
TAATGAAAAGTACACAAATCCCACTTGGCTCACCAAATTTTGTTCTTCTAGGTTGGAGCGTTCGTTTACAGTAGCAGTTTTTATTTTTAGGTTTCACTCTGTTCTTTTTTATATAGATAGATGAATTTGGAACTCTAAATCCAACATGCATTGTAGTAGCTCTTTGAAACTTGACAAAATGAAGAAGTTCTCAGTTATGTCTCTATGTTTTGTTTCCTCTTCAAGTAGCCCTAGGCAGAGACTGTGGAAAAGCACTTTCATTGAGAGGGGTTGCCAGGCTTCTAAGAAATAACGAGTTTCCGAAATACCAGCAAATATTTTTTCACCCAATCTTGATAATATTTGGTGGTAATGACAAGGACACAAATCCCACTTGGCTCACCAAATTTTGTTCTTCTAGGATGAAGAGTTCTTTTAGAGTAGCAGTTTATATTTTTAGGTTTCCCTCGGTTCTCTCCTATATAGATAGATGAATTTGGAACTCTAAATCCAACATGGTTTGTAGTAGCTCTTTGAAACTTGACAAAATAAAGGAGTACTCAGTTTTGTCTCTATGATTTGTTTCCTCTTCAAGTAGCCCTAA
This sequence comes from Callospermophilus lateralis, assembly GCF_048772815.1. Classification (NCBI taxonomy): domain Eukaryota; kingdom Metazoa; phylum Chordata; class Mammalia; order Rodentia; family Sciuridae; genus Callospermophilus; species Callospermophilus lateralis. The sequence goes on from NW_027516322.1 coordinate 584, forward strand.
GCAGAGACTGTGGAAAAGCACTTTCATTGAAAGGGTTTGCCAAGCTCCCAAAAATTTACGGGTTTCCGAAATACCAGCAAATATTTTTTCACCCAATCTTGATGATATTTGGTGGTAATGACAAGGACACAAATCCCACTTGGCTCACCAAATTTTGCTCTTCTAGGTTGAAGCGTTCGTTTACAAGAGCAGTTTTTATTTTTAGGTTTCCCTCTGATCTCTCCTATATAGATAGATGAATTTGGAACTCTAAATCCAACATGGTTTGTAGTAGCTCTTTGAAACTTGACAAAATAAAAATGTTCTCAGTTTTGTCTCTATGGTTTGTTTCCTCTTCAAGTAGCCCAGGCAGAGACTGTGGAAAAGCACTTCCATTGAAAGGGGTTGATAAGCTTCCAAGAAATTACGGGTTTCCGAAATACCAGCAAATATTTTTTCACCCCATCTTGATGATACTTGGTGGTAATGAAAAGTACACAAATCCCACTTGGCTCATCAAATTATGTTCTTCTAGGTTGAAGCATTCGTTTACAGTAGCAGTTTCTATTTTTAGGGTTTACTCTGTTCTCTCCTATATAGATAGATGAATTTGGAACTCTAAATCCAACATGGTTTGTAGTAGCTCCTTGAAACTTGACAAAATGAAGGAGTTATCAGTTTTGTCTCTATGTTTTGTTTTCTCTTCAAGTATCCCTAGGCACAGACTGTGCAAAAGCTCTTTCATTGAGAGGGGTTGCCAGGCTTCTAAGAAATAACGAGTTTCCGAAATACCAGCAAATATTTTTTTACCCAATCTTGATGATACTTGGTTTTAATGACAAGTACACAAATCCCACTTTGCTCACCAAATTTTGCTCTTCTAGGTTGAAGCGTTCGTTTACAGTAGCAGTGTTTATTTTTAAGTTTCCCTCTGTTCTCTCCTATATAGATAGATGAATTTGGAACTCTAAATCCAACATGGTTTGTAGTAGCTCTTTGACACTTGAAAAAATAAAAAAGTTCTCAGTTTTGTTTCTATGGTTTGTTTCCTCTTCAAATAGCCCTAGGCACAGACTGGAGAAAAGCTAATTCATTGAGAGGTGTTGCCAAGCTTCTAAGAAATAACGAGTTTCCGAAATGCCAGCAAATATTTTTTCACCCAATCTTGATGATACTTGGTGGTAATGATCGGTATAAAAATCTCACTTGGCTCACGAAATTTTGTTCTTCTAGGTTGAAGCGTTCGTTTACAGTAGCAGTTTTTATTTTTAGGTTTCACTTTTTTCTCTCCTATATAGATAGATGAATTTGGAACTCTAAATACAACAAGGTTTGTAGTAGCTCTTTGAAACTTGACAAAATAAAGGAATTCTCACTTTTGTCTCTATGGTTTGTTTTCTCTTCAAATAGCCCTAGGCCCAGACTGGGGAAAAGTACATTCATTGAGAGGGTTTGCGAAGCTTCTAAGAAATAACGAGTTTCTGAAATACCAGCAAATATTTTTTCATGCAATCTTGATGATACGTGGTGGTAATGATCAGTACACAAATCCTACTTGGCTCACGAAATTGTGTTCTTCTAGGTTGAAGCCTTCGTTTACAGTAGCAGTATTTATTTTTAGGTTTCACTCTGTTCTCTCCTATATAGATAGATGAATTTGGAACTCTAAATCCAACATGATTTGTAGTAGCTCTTTGAAACTTGACCAATTAAAGAAGTTCTCAGTTATGTCTCTATGGATTGTTTCCTCTTCAAGTAACCCTAGGCACAAAGTGTGCAAAAGCACTTTCATTGAAAGGGGTTGCCAACTTCTAAGAAATAACGAGTTTCCGAAACACCAGCAAATATTTTTTCACCCAGTCTTGATGATACTTGGTGGTAATGATCGGTACACAAATCCCACTTGACTCACCAAATTTTGTTTTTCTAGGTTGAAGCGTTAGTTTACAGTAGCAGTTTATATTTTTAGGTATCCCTCTGTTCTCTCCTATATAGATAGATGAATTTGGAACTCTAAATCCAACATATTTTGTATTAGCTCTTTGACACTTGGCAAAATAAAGGAGTTCTCAGGTTTTTCTCTATGATTTTTTTCCTTCTCAAGTATCCCTAAGCATAGACTGTGGAAAAGCACTTTCATTGAAAGGGGTTGCCAAGCTTCCAAGAAATTACGAGTTTCTGAAATACCAAAAAATATTTTTTCACCCAAACTTGATGATACTTGGTGGTAATGACAAGTACTCAAATCCCACTTGGCTCACCAAATTTTGTTCTTCTAGGTTGAAGCGTTCGTTTACAGTAGCAGTTTATATTTTTAGGTTTCCCTCTGTTCTCTCCTATATAGATAGATGAATGTGGAACTCTAAATCCAACATGGTTTGTAGTAGCTCTTTGAAACTAGACAAAGTAAAGGAGTTTTCAGTTTTGTCTCTATGATTTGTTTCCTCTTCAAGGAGCCCAGGCAGAGACTGTGGAAAAGCACTTCCATTGAAAGGGGTTGCCAAGCTTCCAAGAAATTACGGGTTTCCGAAATACCATCAAATATTTTTTCACCCAATCTTGATGATACTTGGTGGTAATGAAAAGTACACAAATCCCACTTGGCTCACCAAATTTTGTTCTTCTAGGTTGAAGCATTCGTTTACAGTAGCAGTTTTTATTTTTAGGTTTCACTCTGTTCTTTTTTATATAGATAGATGAATTTGGAACTCTTAATCCAACATGCATTGTAGTAGCTCTTTGAAACTTGACAAAATGAAGAAGTTCTCAGTTTTGTCTCTATGACTTGTTTCCTCTTCAAGTAGCCCTAGGCAGAGACTGTGGAAAAGCACTTTCATTGAGAGAGATTGTCAGGCTTCTAAGAAATAACGAGTTTTTGAAATACCAGCAAATATTTTTTCACCCAATCTTGATGATATTTGGTGGTAATGACAAGTACACAAATCCCACTTGGCTCACCAAATTTTGCTCTTCTAGGTTGAAGCGTTCGTTTACAAGAGCAGTTTTTATTTTTAGGTTTCCCTCTGTTCTCTCCTATATAGATAGATGAATTTGGAACTCTAAATCCAACATGGTTTGTAGTAGCTCTTTGAAATTAGACAAAATAAAGGAGTTCTCATTTTTGTCTCTATGATTTGTTTCCTCTTCAAGTAGCCCAGGCAGAGACTGTGGAAAAGCACTTCCATTGAAAGGGTTTGCCAAGCTTCCAAGAAATTACGGGTTTCCGAAATACCAGCAAATATTTTTTCACCATATCTTGATGATACTTGGTGGTAATGAAAAGTACACAAATCCCACTTGGCTCACCAAATTTTGTTATTCTAGATTAGAGCGTTCGTTTACAGTAGCAGTTTTTATTTTTAGGTTTCACTCTGTTCTTTTTTATATAGATAGATGTATTTGGAACTCTAAATAACACATGCATTGTAGTAGCTGTTTGAAACTTGACAAAATGAAGAAGTTCTCAGTTATGTCTCTATGTTTTGTTTCCTCTTCAAGTAGCCCTAGGCAGAGACTGTGGAAAAGCACTTTCATTGAGAGGGGTTGCCAGGCTTCTAAGAAATAACGAGTTTCCGAAATACCAGCAAATATTTTTTCACCCAACCTTGATGATATTTGGTGGTAATGACAATGACACAAATCCCACTTGGCTCACCAAATTTTGTTCTTCTAGCTTGAAGCGTTCTTTTAGAGTAGCAGTTTATATTTTTAGGTTTCCCTCTGTTCTCTCCTATATAGATAGATGAATTTGGAACTCTAAATCCAACATGGTTTGTAGTAGCTCTTTGAAACTTGACAAAATAAAGTAGTACTCAGTTTTGTCTCTATGATTTGTTTCCTCTTCAAGTAGCCCTAAGCAGAGACTGTGGAAAAGCACTTTCATTGAAAGGGTTTGCCAAGCTCCCAAAAAATTACGTGTTTCCGAAATACCAGCAAATATTTCTTCACCCAATCTTGATGATATTTGGTGGTAATGACAAGGACACAAATCCCACTTGGCTCACCAAATTTTGCTCTTCTAGGTTGAAGCGTTCGTTTACAAGAGCAGTTTTTATTTTTAGGTTTCTCTCTGTTCTCTCCTATATAGATAGATGAATTTGGAACTCTAAATCCAAGATGGTTTGTAGTAGCTCTTTGAAACTTGACAAAATAATGGAGTTCTCAGTTTTGTCTCTATGGAATGTTTCCTCTTTAAGTAGCCCTAGGCACTAACTGTGGAAAAGCCCTTTCATTGAGAGTTGTTGCCAAGCTTCTAAGAAATAACGAGTTTCCAAAATACCAGCAAATATTTTTTCACACAATCTTAATGATAATGGTGGTAATGATCAGTACACAAATCCCACTTGACTCACCAAATTTGGTTCTTCTAGGTTGAAGCGTTCGTTTACAGTTGCAGTTTATATTTTTAGGTGTCCCTCTGTTCTCTCCTATATAGATAGATGAATTTGGAACTCTAAATCCAACATGGTTTGTAGTAGCTCTTTGACACTTGGCAAAATAAAGGAGTTCTCAGTTTTGTCTCTATGATTTGTTTCCTTGTCAAGTATCCCTAAGCAGAGACTGTGGAAAAGCACTTTCATTTAAAGGGGTTGCCAAGCTTCCATGAAATTACGAGTTTCCGAAATACCAGCAAATATTTTTTCACCATATCTTGATGATACTTGGTGGTAATGACAAGTACTCAAATCCCACTTGGCTCACCAAATTTTGTTCTTCTAGGTTGAAGCGTTCGTTTACACTAGCAGTTTATATTTTTAGGTTTCCCTCTGTTCTCTCCTATATAGATAGATGAATTTGGAACTCTAAATCCAACATGCATTGTAGTAGCTCTTTGAAACTTGACAAAATGAAGAAGTTCTCAGTTATGTCTCTATGTTTTGTTTCCTCTTCAAGTAGCCCTAGGCAGAGACTGTGGAAAAGCACTTTCATTGAGAGGGGTTGCCAGGCTTCTAAGAAATAACGAGTTTCCGAAATACCAGCAAATATTTTTTCACCCAATCTTGATGATATTTGGTGGTAATGACAAGGACACAAATCCCACTTGGCTCACCAAATTTTTTCTTCTAGGATGAAGCGTTCTTTTAGAGTAACAGTTTATATTTTTAGGTTTCCCTCTGTTCTCTAATATATAGATAGATGAATTTGGAACTGTAAATCCAATATGGTTTGTAGTAGCTCTTTGAAACTTGACAAAATAAAGGAGTACTCAGTTTTGTCTCTATGATTTGTTTCCTCTTCAAGTAGCCCTAAGCAGAGACTGTGGAAAAGCACTTTCATTGAAAGGGTTTGCCAAGCTCCCAAAAAATTACGGATTTCCGAAATACCAGCAAATATTTTTTCACCCAATCTGGATGATATTTGGTGATAATTACAAGTACACAAATCCCACTTGGCTCACCAAATTTTGCTCTTCTAGGTTGAAGCGTTCGTTTACAAGAGCAGTTTTTATTTTTAGGTTTCCCTCTGTTCTCTCCTATATAGATAGATGAATTTGGAACTCTAAATCCAACATGGTTTGTAGTAGCTCTTTGAAACTTGACAAAATAAAAATGTTCTCAGTTTTGTCTCTATGGTTTGTTTCCTCTTCAAGTAGCCCAGGCAGAGCCTGTGGAAAAGCACTTTCATTGAAAGGGTTTTCCAAGCTCCCAAAAAATTACGGGTTTCCGAAATACCAGCAAATATATTTTCACCCAATCCTGATGATATTTGGTGGTAATTACAAGTACACAAATCCCACTTGGCTCACCAAATTTTGCTCTTCTAGGTTGAAGCGTTCGTTACAAGAGTAGTTTTTATTTTTAGGTTTCCCTCTGTATCTCCTATATAGAATGATGAATTTGGAACTCTACATCCAACATGGATTGTAGTAGCTCTTTGAAACTAGACAAAATAAAGGAGTTCCTCAATTTTGTGTCTATGATTTGTTTCCTCTTCAAGTAGCCCAGGCAGAGACTGTGGAAAAGCACTTCCATTGAAAGGGGTTGCCAAGCTTCCAAGAAATTACGGGTTTCCGAAATTCCAGCAAATATTTTTTCACCCAATCTTGATGATACTTGGTGGTAATGAAAAGTACACAATTCCCACTTGGCTCACCAAATTTTGTTCTTCTAGGTTGGAGCGTTCGTTTACAGTAGCAGTTTTTATTTTTAGGTTTCACTCTGTTCTTTTTTATATAGATAGATGTATTTGGAACTCTAAATCCAACATGCATTGTAGTAGCTCTTTGAAACTTGACAAAATGAAGAAGTTCTCAGTTATGTCTCTATGTTTTGTTTCCTCTTCAAGTAGCCCTAGGCAGAGACTGTGGAAAAGCACTTTCATTGAGAGGGGTTGCCAGGCTTCTGAGAAATAACGAGTTTCCGAAATACCAGCAAATATTTTTTCACCCAATCTTGATGATATTTGGTGGTAATGATCGGTACACAAATCCCACTTGACTCAAAATTTTGTTTTTCTAGGTTGAAGCGTTAGTTTACAGTAGCAGTTTATATTTTTAGGTATCCCTCTGTTCTCTCCTGTATAGATAGATGAATTTGGAACTCTAAATCCAACATGGTTTGTAGCAGCTCTTTGACACTTGGCAAAATAAAGGTGTTCTCAGGTTTTTCTCTATGATTTGTTTCCTTCTCAAGTATCCCTAAGCATAGACTGTGGAAAAGCACTTTCATTGAAAGGGGTGGTAAAGCTTCCAAGAAATTACGAGTTTCTGGAATACCAAAAAATATTTTTTCACCCAATCTTGATGATACTTGGTGGTAATGACAAGTACTCAAATCCCACTTGGCTCACCAAATTTTGTTCTTCTAGGTTGAAGCGTTCGTTTACAGTAGCAGTTTATATTTTTAGGTTTCACTCTGTTCTATCCTATATAGATAGATGAATGTGGAACTCTAAATCCAACATGGTTTGTAGTAGCTCTTTGAAACTAGACAAAATAAAGGAGTTCTCAGTTTTGTCTCTATGATTTGTTTCCTCTTCAAGTAGCCCAGGCAGAGACTGTGGAAAAGCACTTCCATTGAAAGGGGTTGCCAAGCTTCCAAGAAATTACGGTTTTCCGAAATACCAGCAAATATTTTTTCAACCAATCTTGATGATACCTGGTGGTAATGAAAAGTACACAAATCCCACTTGGCTCACCAAATTTTGTTCTTCTAGGTTGGAGCGTTCGTTTACAGTAGCAGTTTTTATTTTTAGGTTTCACTCTGTTCTTTTTTATATAGATAGATGAATTTGGAACTCTAAATCCAACATGCATTGTAGTAGCTCTTTGAAACTTGACAAAATGAAGAAGTTCTCAGTTATGTCTCTATGTTTTGTTTCCTCTTCAAGTAGCCCTTGGCAGAGACTGTGGAAAAGCACTTTCATTGAGAGGGGTTGCCAGGCTTCTAAGAAATAACGAGTTTCCGAAATACCAGCAAATATTTTTTCACCCAATCTTGATAATATTTGGTGGTAATGACAAGGACACAAATCCCACTTGGCTCACCAAATTTTGTTCTTCTAGGATGAAGAGTTCTTTTAGAGTAGCAGTTTATATTTTTAGGTTTCCCTCGGTTCTCTCCTATATAGATAGATGAATTTGGAACTCTAAATCCAACATGGTTTGTAGTAGCTCTTTGAAACTTGACAAAATAAAGGAGTACTCAGTTTTGTCTCTATGATTTGTTTCCTCTTCAAGTAGCCCTAAGCAGAGACTGTGGAAAAGCACTTTCATTGAATGGGTTTGCCAAGCTCCCAAAAATTTACGGGTTTCCGAAATACCAGCAAATATTTTTTCACCCAATCTTGATGATATTTGGTGGTAATGACAAGGACACAAATCCCACTTGGCTCACCAAATTTTGCTCTTCTAGGTTGAAGCGTTCGTTTACAAGAGCAGTTTTTATTTTTAGGTTTCCCTCTGTTCTCTCCTATATAGATAGATGAATTTGGAACTCTAAATCCAACATGGTTTGTAGTAGCTCTTTGAAACTTGACAAAATAAAAATGTTCTCAGTTTTGTCTCTATGGTTTGTTTCCTCTTAAAGTAGCCCAGGCAGAGACTGTGGAAAAGCACTTCCATTGAAAGGGGTTGATAAGCTTCCAAGAAATTACGGGTTTCCGAAATACCAGCAAATATTTTTTCACCCCATCTTGATGATACTTGGTGGTAATGAAAAGTAAACAAATCCCACTTGGCTCACCAAATTATGTTCTTCTAGGTTGAAGCGTTCGTTTACAGTAGCAGTTTTTATTTTTAGGTTTCACACTGTTCTTTTTTATATAGATAGATGAATTTGGAACTCTAAATCCAACATGGTTTGTAGTAGCTCTTTGAAACTTGAAAAACTGAAGAAGTTCTCAGTTTTGTCTCTATGTTTTGTTTCCTCTTCAAGAAGCCCTACGCAGAGATTGTGGAAAAGCACTTTCGTTGAGAGGGTTTGCCAGGCTTCTAAGAAATAACGAGTTTCCGAAATACCAGCAAATATTTTTTCACCCCAATCTTGATGATACTTGGTGGTAATGACAAGTACACAAATCCCACTTGGCTCACCAAATTTTGTTCTTCTAGGTTGAAGCGTTCGTTTACAGTAGCAGTTTCTATTTTTAGGGTTCACTCTGTTCTCTCCTATATAGATAGATGAATTTGGAACTCTAAATCCAACATGGTTTGTAGTAGCTCCTTGAAACTTGACAAAATGAAGGAGTTATCAGTTTTGTCTCTATGTTTTGTTTTCTCTTCAAGTATCCCTAGGCACAGACTGTGCAAAAGCTCTTTCATTGAGAGGGGTTGCCAGGCTTCTAAGAAATAACGAGTTTCCGAAATACCAGCAAATATTTTTTCACCCAATCTTGATGATACTTGGTTTTAATGACAAGTACACAAATCCCACTTTGCTCACCAAATTTTGCTCTTCTAGGTTGAAGCGTTCGTTTACAGTAGCAGTGTTTATTTTTAAGTTTCCCTCTGTTCTCTCCTATATAGATAGATGAATTTGGAACTCTAAATCCAACATGGTTTGTAGTAGCTCTTTGACACTTGAAAAAATAAAAAAGTTCTCAGTTTTGTTTCTATGGTTTGTTTCCTCTTCAAATAGCCCTAGGCACAGACTGGAGAAAAGCTAATTCATTGAGAGGTGTTGCCAAGCTTCTAAGAAATAACGAGTTTCCGAAATGCCAGCAAATATTTTTTCACCGAATCTTGATGATACTTGGTGGTAATGATCGGTATAAAAATCTCACTTGGCTCACGAAATTTTGTTCTTCTAGGTTGAAGCGTTCGTTTACAGTAGCAGTTTTTATTTTTAGGTTTCACTTTTTTCTCTCCTATATAGATAGATGAATTTGGAACTCTAAATACAACAAGGTTTGTAGTAGCTCTTTGAAACTTGACAAAATAAAGGAATTCTCACTTTTGTCTCTATGGTTTGTTTTCTCTTCAAATAGCCCTAGGCCCAGACTGGGGAAAAGTACATTCATTGAGAGGGTTTGCGAAGCTTCTAAGAAATAACGAGTTTCTGAAATACCAGCAAATATTTTTTCATGCAATCTTGATGATACGTGGTGGTAATGATCAGTACACAAATCCCACTTGGCTCACGAAATTGTGTTCTTCTAGGTTGAAGCCTTCGTTTACAGTAGCAGTTTTTATTTTTAGGTTTCACTCTGTTCTCTCCTATATAGATAGATGAATTTGGAACTCTAAATCCAACATGATTTGTAGTAGCTCTTTGAAACTTGACCAATTAAAGAAGTTCTCAGTTATGTCTCTATGGTTTGTTTCCTCTTCAAGTAACCCTAGGCACAAAGTGTGCAAAAGCACTTTCATTGAAAGGGGTTGCCAACTTCTAAGAAATAACGAGTTTCCGAAACACCAGCAAATATTTTTTCACCCAGTCTTGATGATACTTGGTGGTAATGATCGGTACACAAATCCCACTTGACTCACCAAATTTTGTTTTTCTAGGTTGAAGCGTTATTTTACAGTAGCAGTTTATATTTTTAGGTATCCCTCTGTTCTCTCCTATATAGATAGATGAATTTGGAACTCTAAATCCAACATGGTTTGTATTAGCTCTTTGACACTTGGCAAAATAAAGGAGTTCTCAGGTTTTTCTCTATGATTTTTTTCCTTCTCAAGTATCCCTAAGCATAGACTGTGGAAAAGCACTTTCATTGAAAGGGGTTGCCAAGCTTCCAAGAAATTACGAGTTTCTGAAATACCAAAAATATTTTTTCACCCAATCTTGATGATACTTGGTGGTAATGACAAGTACTCAAATCCCACTTGGCTCACCAAATTTTGTTCTTCTAGGTTGAAGCGTTCGTTTACAGTAGCAGTTTATATTTTTAGGTTTCCCTCTGTTCTCTCCTATATAGATAGATGAATGTGGAACTCTAAATCCAACATGGTTTGTAGTAGCTCTTTGAAACTAGACAAAATAAAGGAGTTCTCAGTTTTGTCTCTATGATTTGTTTCCTCTTCAAGGAGCCCAGGCAGAGACTGTGGAAAAGCACTTCCATTGAAAAGGGTTGCCAAGCTTCCAAGAAATTACGGGTTTCCGAAATACCATCAAATATTTTTTCACCCAAACTTGATGATACTTGGTGGTAATGAAAAGTACACAAATCCCACTTGGCTCACCAAATTTTGTTCTTCTAGGTTGAAGCATTCGTTTACAGTAGCAGTTTTTATTTTTAGGTTTCACTCTGTTCTTTTTTATATAGATAGATGAATTTGGAACTCTTAATCCAACATGCATTGTAGTAGCTCTTTGAAACTTGACAAAATTGAAGAAGTTCTCAGTTTTGTCTCTATGACTTGTTTCCTCTTCAAGTAGCCCTAGGCAGAGACTGTGGAAAAGCACTTTCATTGAGAGAGATTGTCAGGCTTCTAAGAAATAACGAGTTTTTGAAATACCAGCAAATATTTTTTCACCCAATCTTGATGATATTTGGTGGTAATGACAAGTACACAAATCCCACTTGGCTCACCAAATTTTGCTCTTCTAGGTTGAAGCGTTCGTTTACAAGAGCAGTTTTTATTTTTAGGTTTCCCTCTGTTCTCTCCTATATAGATAGATGAATTTGGAACTCTAAATCCAACATGGTTTGTAGTAGCTCTTTGAAATTAGACAAAATAAAGGAGTTCTCATTTTTGTCTCTATGATTTGTTTCCTCTTCAAGTAGCCCAGGCAAAGACTGTGGAAAAGCACTTCCATTGAAAGGGTTTGCCAAGCTTCCAAGAAATTACGGGTTTCCGAAATACCAGCAAATATTTTTTCACCATATCTTGATGATACTTGGTGGTAATGAAAAGTACACAAATCCCACTTGGCTCAACCAAATTTTGTTATTCTAGATTAGAGCGTTCGTTTACAGTAGCAGTTTTTATTTTTAGGTTTCACTCTGTTCTTTTTTATATAGATAGATGTATTTGGAACTCTAAATCCCACATGCATTGTAGTAGCTCTTTGAAACTTGACAAAATGAAGAAGTTCTCAGTTATGTCTCTATGTTTTGTTTCCTCTTCAAGTAGCCCTAGGCAGAGACTGTGGAAAAGCACTTTCATTGAGAGGGGTTGCCAGGCTTCTAAGAAATAACGAGTTTCCGAAATACCAGCAAATATTTTTTCACCCAACCTTGATGATATTTGGTGGTAATGACAATGACACAAATCCCACTTGGCTCACCAAATTTTGTTCTTCTAGCTTGAAGCGTTCTTTTAGAGTAGCAGTTTATATTTTTAGGTTTCCCTCTGTTCTCTCCTATATAGATAGATGAATTTGGAACTCTAAATCCAACATGGTTTGTAGTAGCTCTTTGAAACTTGACAAAATAAAGTAGTACTCAGTTTTGACTCTATGATTTATTTCCTCTTCAAGTAGCCCTAAGCAGAGACTGTGGAAAAGCACTTTCATTGAAAGGGTTTGCCAAGCTCCCAAAAAATTACGTGTTTCCGAAATACCAGCAAATATTTCTTCACCCAATCTTGATGATATTTGGTGGTAATGACAAGGACACAAATCCCACTTGGCTCACCAAATTTTGCTCTTCTAGGTTGAAGCGTTCGTTTACAAGAGCAGTTTTTATTTTTAGGTTTCTCTCTGTTCTCTCCTATATAGATAGATGAATTTGGAACTCTAAATCCAAGATGGTTTGTAGTAGCTCTTTGAAACTTGACAAAATAATGGAGTTCTCAGTTTTGTCTCTATGGAATGTTTCCTCTTTAAGTAGCCCTAGGCACTAACTGTGGAAAAGCCCTTTCATTGAGAGTTGTTGCCAAGCTTCTAAGAAATAACGAGTTTCCAAAATACCAGCAAATATTTTTTCACACAATCTTAATGATAATGGTGGTAATGATCAGTACACAAATCCCACTTGACTCACCAAATTTGGTTCTTCTAGGTTGAAGCGTTCGTTTACAGTTGCAGTTTATATTTTTAGGTGTCCCTCTGTTCTCTCCTATATAGATAGATGAATTTGGAACTCTAAATCCAACATGGTTTGTAGTAGCTCTTTGACACTTGGCAAAATAAAGGAGTTCTCAGTTTTGTCTCTATGATTTGTTTCCTTGTCAAGTATCCCTAAGCAGAGACTGTGGAAAAGCACTTTCATTTAAAGGGGTTGCCAAGCTTCCATGAAATTACGAGTTTCCGAAATACCAGCAAATATTTTTTCACCATATCTTGATGATACTTGGTGGTAATGACAAGTACTCAAATCCCACTTGGCTCACCAAATTTTGTTCTTCTAGGTTGAAGCGTTCGTTTACACTAGCAGTTTAATTTTATGTTTCCCTCTGTTCTCTCCTATATAGATAGATGAATTTGGAACTCTAAATCCAACATGCATTGTAGTAGCTCTTTGAAACTTGACAAAATGAAGAAGTTCTCAGTTATGTCTCTATGTTTTGTTTCCTCTTCAAGTAGCCCTAGGCAGAGACTGTGGAAAAGCACTTTCATTGAGAGGGGTTGCCAGGCTTCTAAGAAATAACGAGTTTCCGAAATACCAGCAAATATTTTTTCACCCAATCTTGATGATATTTGGTGGTAATGACAAGGACACAAATCCCACTTGGCTCACCAAATTTTTTCTTCTAGGATGAAGCGTTCTTTTAGAGTAACAGTTTATATTTTTAGGTTTCCCTCTGTTCTCTAATATATAGATAGATGAATTTGGAACTGTAAATCCAATATGGTTTGTAGTAGCTCTTTGAAACTTGACAAAATAAAGGAGTACTCAGTTTTGTCTCTATGATTTGTTTCCTCTTCAAGTAGCCCTAAGCAGAGACTGTGGAAAAGCACTTTCATTGAAAGGGTTTGCCAAGCTCCCAAAAAATTACGGATTTCCGAAATACCAGCAAATATTTTTTCACCCAATCTGGATGATATTTGGTGATAATTACAAGTACACAAATCCCACTTGGCTCACCAAATTTTGCTCTTCTAGGTTGAAGCGTTCGTTTACAAGAGCAGTTTTTATTTTTAGGTTTCCCTCTGTTCTCTCCTATATAGATAGATGAATTTGGAACTCTAAATCCAACATGGTTTGTAGTAGCTCTTTGAAACTTGACAAAATAAAAATGTTCTCAGTTTTGTCTCTATGGTTTGTTTCCTCTTCAAGTAGCCCAGGCAGAGCCTGTGGAAAAGCACTTTCATTGAAAGGGTTTTCCAAGCTTCCAAAAAATTACGGGTTTCCGAAATACCAGCAAATATATTTTCACCCAATCCTGATGATATTTGGTGGTAATTACAAGTACACAAATCCCACTTGGCTCACCAAATTTTGCTCTTCTAGGTTGAAGCGTTCGTTACAAGAGTAGTTTTTATTTTTAGGTTTCCCTCTGTATCTCCTATATAGAATGATGAATTTGGAACTCTACATCCAACATGGATTGTAGTAGCTCTTTGAAACTAGACAAAATAAAGGAGTTCTCAATTTTGTGTCTATGATTTGTTTCCTCTTCAAGTAGCCCAGGCAGAGACTGTGGAAAAGCACTTCCATTGAAAGGGGTTGCCAAGCTTCCAAGAAATTACGGGTTTCCGAAATTCCAGCAAATATTTTTTCACCCAATCTTGATGATACTTGGTGGTAATGAAAAGTACACAATTCCCACTTGGCTCACCAAATTTTGTTCTTCTAGGTTGGAGCGTTCGTTTACAGTAGCAGTTTTTATTTTTAGGTTTCACTCTGTTCTTTTTTATATAGATAGATGTATTTGGAACTCTAAATCCAACATGCATTGTAGTAGCTCTTTGAAACTTGACAAAATGAAGAAGTTCTCAGTTATGTCTCTATGTTTTGTTTCCTCTTCAAGTAGCCCTAGGCAGAGACTGTGGAAAAGCACTTTCATTGAGAGGGGTTGCCAGGCTTCTAAGAAATAACGAGTTTCCGAAATACCAGCAAATATTTTTTCACCCAATCTTGATGATATTTGGTGGTAATGACAATGAAACAAATCCCACTTGGCTCACCAAATTTTGTTCTTCTAGCTTGAAGCGTTCTTTTAGAGTAGCAGTTTATATTTTTAGGTTTCCCTCTGTTCTCTCCTATATAGATAGATGAATTTGGAACTCTAAATCCAACATGGATTGTAGTAGCTCTTTGAAACTAGACAAAATAAAGGAGTTCTCAGTTTTGTGTCTATGATTTGTTTCCTCTTCAAGTAGCCCAGGCAGAGACTGTGGAAAAGCACTTCCATTGAAAGGGGTTGCAAAGCTTCCAAGAAATTACGGGTTTCCGAAATTCCAGCAAATATTTTTTCACCATATCTTGATGATACTTGGTGGTAATGAAAAGTACACAATTCCCACTTGGCTCACCAAATTTTGCTCTTCTAGGTTGAAGCGTTCGTTACAAGAGTAGTTTTTATTTTTAGGTTTCCCTCTGTATCTCCTATATAGAATGATGAATTTGGAACTCTACATCCAACATGGATTGTAGTAGCTCTTTGAAACTAGACAAAATAAAGGAGTTCTCAATTTTGTGTCTATGATTTGTTTCCTCTTCAAGTAGCCCAGGCAGAGACTGTGGAAAAGCACTTCCATTGAAAGGGGTTGCCAAGCTTCCAAGAAATTACGGGTTTCCGAAATTCCAGCAAATATTTTTTCACCCAATCTTGATGATACTTGGTGGTAATGAAAAGTACACAATTCCCACTTGGCTCACCAAATTTTGTTCTTCTAGGTTGGAGCGTTCGTTTACAGTAGCAGTTTTTATTTTTAGGTTTCACTCTGTTCTTTTTTATATAGATAGATGTATTTGGAACTCTAAATCCAACATGCATTGTAGTAGCTCTTTGAAACTTGACAAAATGAAGAAGTTCTCAGTTATGTCTCTATGTTTTGTTTCCTCTTCAAGTAGCCCTAGGCAGAGACTGTGGAAAAGCACTTTCATTGAGAGGGGTTGCCAGGCTTCTAAGAAATAACGAGTTTCCGAAATACCAGCAAATATTTTTTCACCCAATCTTGATGATATTTGGTGGTAATGACAATGAAACAAATCCCACTTGGCTCACCAAATTTTGTTCTTCTAGCTTGAAGCGTTATTTTAGAGTAGCAGTTTATATTTTTAGGTTTCCCTCTGTTCTCTCCTATATAGATAGATGAATTTGGAACTCTAAATCCAACATGGATTGTAGTAGCTCTTTGAAACTAGACAAAATAAAGGAGTTCTCAGTTTTGTGTCTATGATTTGTTTCCTCTTCAAGTAGCCCAGGCAGAGACTGTGGAAAAGCACTTCCATTGAAAGGGGTTGCAAAGCTTCCAAGAAATTACGGGTTTCCGAAATTCCAGCAAATATTTTTTCACCATATCTTGATGATACTTGGTGGTAATGAAAAGTACACAATTCCCACTTGGCTCACCACATTTTGTTCTTCTAGGTTGGAGCGTTCGTTTACAGTAGCAGTTTTTATTTTTAGGTTTCACTCTGTTCTTTTTTATATAGATAGATGTATTTGGAACTCTAAATCCAACATGCATTGTAGTAGCTCTTTGAAACTTGACAAAATGAAGAAGTTCTCAGTTATGTCTCTATGTTTTGTTTCCTCTTCAAGTAGCCGTAGGCAGAGACTGTGGAAAAGCACTTTCATTGAGAGGGGTTGCCAGGCTTCTAAGAAATAACGAGTTTCCGAAATACCAGCAAATATTTTTTCACCCAATATTGATGATATTTGGTGGCAATGACAAAGACACAAATCCACTTGGCTCACCAAATTTTGTTCTTCTAGCTTGAAGAGTTCTTTTAGAGTAGCAGTTTATATTTTTAGGTTTCCCTCTGTTCTCTCCTATATAGATAGATGAATTTGGAACTCTAAATCCAACATGGTTTGTAGTAGCTCTTTGAAACTTGACAAAATAAAGGAGTACTCAGTTTTGTCTCTATGATTTGTTTCCTCTTCAAGTAGCCCTAAGCAGAGACTGTGGAAAAGCACTTTCATTGAAAGGGTTTGCCAAGCTCCCAAAAAATTACGTGTTTCCGAAATACCAGCAAATATTTTTTCACCCAATCTTGATGATATTTGGTGGTAATGACAAGGACACAAATCCCACTTGGCTCACCAAATTTTGCTCTTCTAGGTTGAAGCGTTCGTTTACAAGAGCAGTTTTTATTTTTAGGTTTCTCTCTGTTCTCTCCTATATAGATAGATGAATTTGGACTCTAAATCCAACATGGTTTGTAGTAGCTCTTTGAAACTTGACAAAATAAAGGAGTTCTCAGTTTTGTCTCTATGGTTTGTTTCCTCTTTTAGTAGCCCTAGGCACTAACTGTGGAAAAGCCCATTCATTGAGGGTTGTTGCCAAGCTTCTAAGAAATAACGAGTTTCCAAAATACCAGCAAATATTTTTTCACACAATCTTAATGATACTGGTGGTAATGATCAGTACACAAATCCAACTTGACTCACTAAATTTGGTTCTTCTAGGTTGAAGCGTTCGTTTACAGTTGCAGTTTATATTTTTAGGTGTCCCTCTGTTCTCTCCTATATAGATAGATGAATTTGGAACTCTAAATCCAACATGGTTTGTAGTAGCTCTTTGACACTTGACAAAATAAAGGAGTACTCAGTTTTGTCTCTATGATTTGTTTCCTCTTCAAGTAGCCCTAAGCAGAGACTGTGGAAAAGCACTTTCATTGAAAGGGTTTGCCAAGCTCCCAAAAAATTACGGATTTTCCGAAATACCAGCAAATATTTTTTCACCCAATCTGGATGATATTTGGTGATAATTACAAGTACACAAATCCCACTTGGCTCACCAAATTTTGCTCTTCTAGGTTGAAGCGTTCGTTTACAAGAGCAGTTTATATTTTTAGGTTTCCCTCTGTTCTCTCCTATATAGATAGATGAATTTGGAACTCTAAATCCAACATGGTTTGTAGTAGCTCTTTGAAACTTGACAAAATAAAAATGTTCTCAGTTTTGTCTCTATGGTTTGTATCCTCTTCAAGTAGCCCAGGCAGAGACTGTGGAAAAGCACTTCCATTGAAAGGGGTTGCCAAGCTTCCAAGAAATTACGGTTTCCGAAATTCCCAGCAAATATTTTTTCACCCAATCTTGATGATACTTGGTGGTAATGAAAAGTACACAATTCCCACTTGGCTCACCAAATTTTGTTCTTCTAGGTTGGAGCGTTCGTTTACAGTAGCAGTTTTTATTTTTAGTTTTCACTCTGTTCTTTTTTATATAGATAGATGAATTTGGAGCTCTAAATCCAACATGCATTGTAGTAGCTCTTTGAAACATGACAAAATGAAGAAGTTCTCAGTTTTGTCTCTATGTTTTGTTTCCTCTTCAAGTAGCCCTAGGCAGAGACTGTGGAGAAGCACTTTCAGTGAGAGGGTTTGCCAGGCTTCTAGAAATAACGAGTTTCAGAAATGCCAGCAAATATTTTTTCACCCAATCTTGATGATATTTGGTGGTAATGACAAGGACACAAATCCCACTTGGCTCACCAAATTTTGTTCTTCTAGCTTGAATCGTTCTTTTAGAGTAGCAGTTTATATTTTTAGGTTTCCCTCTGTTCTCTCCTATATACATAGATGAATTTGGAACTCTAAATCCAACATGGTTTGTAGTAGCTCTTTGAAACTTGACAAAATAAAGGAGTACTCAGTTTTGTCTCTATGATTTGTTTCCTCTTCAAGTAGCCCTAAGCAGAGACTGTGGAAAAGCACTTTCATTGAAAGGGTTTGCCAAGCTCCCAAAAAATTACGGGATTCCGAAATACCAGCAAATATATTTTCACCCAATCTTGATGATATTTGCTGGTAATTACAAGTACACAAATCCCACTTGGCTCGCCAAATTTTGCTCTTCTAGGTTGAAGCGTTCGTTTACAAGAGCAGTTTTTATTTTTAGGTTTCCCTCTGTTCTCTCCTATATAGATAGATGAATTTGGAACTCTAAATCCAACATGGTTTGTAGTAGCTCTTTGATACTTGAAAAAATAAAGGAGTTCTCAGTTTTTTTCTCTATGGTTTGTTTCCTTTTTAAGTAGCCCTGGGCACAGACGGTGGAAAAGCCCTTTCATTGAGAGTTGTTGCCAAGCTTCTAAGAAATAACGAGTTTCCAAAATACCAGCAAATATTTTTTCACCCAATCTTGATGATACTGGTGGTAATGATCAGTACACAAATCCCACTTGACTCACCAAATTTGGTTCTTCTAAGTTGAAGCGTTCATTTCCAGTTGCAGTTTATATATTTAGGTTTCCCTCTGTTCTCTCCTATATAGATAGATGAATTTGGAACTCTAAATCCAACATGGTTTGTAGTAGCTATTTGAAACTAGACAAAATAAAGGAGTTCTCAGTTTTGTCTCTATGATTTGTTTCCTCTTCAAGTAGCCCAGGCAGAGACTGTGGAAAAGCACTTCCATTGAAAGGGGTTGCCAAGCTTCCAAGAAATTACGGGTTTCCGAAATACCAGCAAATATTTTTTCACCCAATCTTGATGATATTTGGTGGTAATTACAAGTACACAAATCCCAGTTGGCTCACCAAATTTTGCTCTTCTAGGTTGAAGCGTTCGTTTACAAGAGCAGTTTTATTTTTAGGTTTCCCTCTGTTCTCTCCTATATAGATAGATGAATTTGGAACTCGAAATGCAACACGGTTTGTAGTAGCTCTTTGAAACTTGACAAAATAAAGGAGTTCTCAGTTTTGTCTCTATGGTTTGTTTCCTCTTTAAGTAGCCTTAGGCACAGACTGTGGAAAAGCCCTTTCATTGAGAGTTGTTGCCAAGCTTCTAAGAAATAAGGAGTTTCCAAAATACCAGCAAATATTTTTTCACCCAATCTTGATGATACTGGTGGTAATGATCAGTACACAAATCCCACTTGACTCACCAAATTTGGTTCTTCTATGTTGAAGCGTTCGTTTACAGTTGCAGTTTATATTTTTAGGTGTCCCTCTGTTCTCTCCTATATAGATAGATGAATTTGGAACTCTAAATCCACCTTGGTTTGTAGTAGCTCTTTGACACTTGGCAAAATAAAGAGTTCTCCGTTTTGTCTCTATGATTTGTTTCCTTCTCAAGTATCCCTAAGCAGAGACTGTGGAAAGGCACTTTCTTAGAAAGGGTTTGCCAAGCTCCCAAAAAATTACAGGTTTCCGAAATACAGGCAAAAATTTTTTCACCCAATCTTGATGATACTTCGTGGTAATGACAAGTACTCAAATCCCACTTGGCTCACCAAATTTTGTTCTTCTAGGTTGAAGCGTTCGTTTACACTAGCAGTTTATATTTTTAGGTTTCCCTCTGTTCTCTCCTATGTAGATAGATGAATTTGGAACTCTAAATCCAACATGGTTTGTAGTAGCTCTTTGAAACTTGGCAAAATAAAGCAGTTCTCAGTTTTGTCTCTATGATTTGTTTCCTTCTCAAGTATCCCTAACCAGAGACTGTGGAAAAGCAAATTCATTAAAGGGGTTGCCAAGCTCCCAAGAAATTACGAGTTTCCGAAATTCCAGCAAATATTTTTTCACCATATCTTGATGATACTTGGTGGTAATGAAAAGTACACAATTCCCACTTGGCTCACCAAATTTTGCTCTTCTAGGTTGAAGCGTTCGTTACAAGAGTAGTTTTTATTTTTAGGTTTCCCTCTGTATCTCCTATATAGAATGATGAATTTGGAACTCTACATCCAACATGGATTGTAGTAGCTCTTTGAAACTAGACAAAATAAAGGAGTTCTCAATTTTGTGTCTATGATTTGTTTCCTCTTCAAGTAGCCCAGGCAGAGACTGTGGAAAAGCACTTCCATTGAAAGGGGTTGCCAAGCTTCCAAGAAATTACGGGTTTCCGAAATTCCAGCAAATATTTTTTCACCCAATCTTGATGATACTTGGTGGTAATGAAAAGTACACAATTCCCACTTGGCTCACCAAATTTTGTTCTTCTAGGTTGGAGCGTTCGTTTACAGTAGCAGTTTTTATTTTTAGGTTTCACTCTGTTCTTTTTTATATAGATAGATGTATTTGGAACTCTAATCCAACATGCATTGTAGTAGCTCTTTGAAACTTGACAAAATGAAGAAGTTCTCAGTTATGTCTCTATGTTTTGTTTCCTCTTCAAGTAGCCCTAGGCAGAGACTGTGGAAAAGCACTTTCATTGAGAGGGGTTGCCAGGCTTCTAAGAAATAACGAGTTTCCGAAATACCAGCAAATATTTTTTCACCCAATCTTGATGATATTTGGTGGTAATGACAATGAAACAAATCCCACTTGGCTCACCAAATTTTGTTCTTCTAGCTTGAAGCGTTATTTTAGAGTAGCAGTTTATATTTTTAGGTTTCCCTCTGTTCTCTCCTATATAGATAGATGAATTTGGAACTCTAAATCCAACATGGATTGTAGTAGCTCTTTGAAACTAGACAAAATAAAGGAGTTCTCAGTTTTGTGTCTATGATTTGTTTCCTCTTCAAGTAGCCCAGGCAGAGACTGTGGAAAAGCACTTCCATTGAAAGGGTTTGCCAAGCTTCCAAGAAATTACGGGTTTCCGAAATTCCAGCAAATATTTTTTCACCATATCTTGATGATACTTGGTGGTAATGAAAAGTACACAATTCCCACTTGGCTCACCACATTTTGTTCTTCTAGGTTGGAGCGTTCGTTTACAGTAGCAGTTTTTATTTTTAGGTTTCCCTCTGTTCTCTCCTATATAGATAGATGTATTTGGAACTCTAAATCCAACATGCATTGTAGTAGCTCTTTGAAACTTGACAAAATGAAGAAGTTCTCAGTTATGTCTCTATGTTTTGTTTCCTCTTCAAGTAGCCGTAGGCAGAGACTGTGGAAAAGCACTTTCATTGAGAGGGGTTGCCAGGCTTCTAAGAAATAACGAGTTTCCGAAATACCAGCAAATATTTTTTCACCCAATATTGATGATATTTGGTGGCAATGACAAAGACACAAATCCCACTTGTCTCACCAAATTTTGTTCTTCTAGCTTGAAGCGTTCTTTTAGAGTAGCAGTTTATATTTTTAGGTTTCCCTCTGTTCTCTCCTATATAGATAGATGAATTTGGAACTCTAAATCCAACATGGTTTGTAGTAGCTCTTTGAAACTTGACAAAATAAAGGAGTACTCAGTTTTGTCTCTATGATTTGTTTCCTCTTCAAGTAGCCCTAAGCAGAGACTGTGGAAAAGCACTTTCATTGAAAGGGTTTGCCAAGCTCCCAAAAATTACGTGTTTCCGAAATACCAGCAAATATTTTTTCACCCAATCTTGATGATATTTGGTGGTAATGACAAGGACACAAATCCCACTTGGCTCACCAAATTTTGCTCTTCTAGGTTGAAGCGTTCGTTTACAAGAGCAGTTTTTATTTTTAGGTTTCTCTCTGTTCTCTCCTATATAGATAGATGAATTTGGACTCTAAATCCAACATGGTTTGTAGTAGCTCTTTGAAACTTGACAAATAAAGGAGTTCTCAGTTTTGTCTCTATGGTTTGTTTCCTCTTTTAGTAGCCCTAGGCACTAACTGTGGAAAAGCCCATTCATTGAGAGTTGTTGCCAAGCTTCTAAGAAATAACGAGTTTCCAAAATACCAGCAAATATTTTTTCACACAATCTTAATGATACTGGTGGTAATGATCAGTACACAAATCCAACTTGACTCACTAAATTTGGTTCTTCTAGGTTGAAGCGTTCGTTTACAGTTGCAGTTTATATTTTAGGTGTCCCTCTGTTCTCTCCTATATAGATAGATGAATTTGGAACTCTAATCCAACATGGTTTGTAGTAGCTCTTTGACACTTGACAAAATAAAGGAGTACTCAGTTTTGTCTCTATGATTTGTTTCCTCTTCAAGTAGCCCTAAGCAGAGACTGTGGAAAAGCACTTTCATTGAAAGGGTTTGCCAAGCTCCCAAAAAATTACGGATTTCCGAAATACCAGCAAATATTTTTTCACCCAATCTGGATGATATTTGGTGATAATTACAAGTACACAAATCCCACTTGGCTCACCAAATTTTGCTCTTCTAGGTTGAAGCGTTCGTTTACAAGAGCAGTTTATATTTTTAGGTTTCCCTCTGTTCTCTCCTATATAGATAGATGAATTTGGAACTCTAAATCCAACATGGTTTGTAGTAGCTCTTTGAAACTTGACAAAATAAAAATGTTCTCAGTTTTGTCTCTATGGTTTGTATCCTCTTCAAGTAGCCCAGGCAGAGACTGTGGAAAAGCACTTCCATTGAAAGGGGGTTGCCAAGCTTCCAAGAAATTACGGGTTTCCGAAATTCCCGCAAATATTTTTTCACCCAATCTTGATGATACTTGGTGGTAATGAAAAGTACACAATTCCCACTTGACTCACCAAATTTTGTTCTTCTAGGTTGGAGCGTTCGTTTACAGTAGCAGTTTTTATTTTTAGTTTTCACTCTGTTCTTTTTTATATAGATAGATGAATTTGGAGCTCTAAATCCAACATGCATTGTAGTAGCTCTTTGAAACTTGACAAAATGAAGAAGTTCTCAGTTATGTCTCTATGTTTTGTTTCCTCTTCAAATAGCCGTAGGCAGAGACTGGGGAAAAGTACATTCATTGAGAGGGGTTCCGAAGCTTCTATGAAATAATGAGTTTCCGAAATACCAGCAAATATTTTTTCACCCAATCTTGATGATACTTGGTGGTAATGACAAATACACAAATCCCACTTGAATCACCAAATTGTGTTCTTCTAGGTGGACGTGTTCGTTTACAGTAGCAGTTTTTATTTTTAGGTTTCACTCTGTTCTCTTTTATATAGATAGATGAATTTGGAACTCTAAATCCAACATGGTTTGTAGTAGCTCTTTGAAACTTGAAAAATGAAGGAGTTCTCAGATTTGTCTCTATATTTTGTTTCCTCTTCAAGTAGCCCTAGGCACAGACTGTGCAAAAGCACTTTCATTGAGAGGGGTTGCCAGGCTTCTAAGAATTATCGAGTTTCCGAAATACCAGCAAATATTTTTTCACGCAATCTTGATGATACTTGGTGGTAATGACAAGTACAGAAATCCCACTTGGCTCACCAAATTTTGTTCTTCTACGTTGAAGCGTTCTTTTACAGTAGCAGTGTATATTTTTAGGTTTCTCTCTGTTCTCTCCTATATAGATAGAGGAATTTGGAACTTTAAATCCAACATGGTTTCTAGTAGCTCTTTGAAACTTGACAATATAAAAAGTTCTCAGTTTTGTCTCTATGGTTTGTTTCCTCTTCAAATAGCCCTAGGCACAGACTGGGGAATAGTTAATTCATTGAGAGGGGTTGCCAAGCTTCTAAGAAATAATGAGTTTCCGAAATACCAGCAAATATTTTTTCACCCAATCTTGATGATACGTGTTGATAATGATCAGTACACAAATCCCAATTGGCTCAACAAATTGTGTTCTTTCAGGTTGAAGCGTTCGTTTACAGTAGCAGTTTTCATTCTTTGGTTTCACTCTGTTCTCTCCCATATAGATTGATGAATTTGGAACTCTAAATCCAACATGGTTTGTAGTAGCTCTTTGAAACTCGACAAAATAAAGGAGTTCTCAGTTTTGTCTCTATGGTTTCTTTCCTCCTCAAGTAGCCCTAGGCACAAACTGTAGAAAAGCACTTTCATTGAAAGGGGTTGCAAAGCTTCTAAGAAATAACGAGTTTCCGAAATACCAGCAAATATTTTTTAAGCCAATCTTGATGATACTTGGTGGTAATGATCAGTACAAAAATCCCACTTGGCTCACCAAATTTTGCTCTTCTAGGTTGAAGCGTTCGTTTACAAGATCAGTTTTTATTTTTAGGTTTCCCTCTGTTCTCTCCTATATTGATAGATGAATTTGGAACTCTAAATCCAACATGGTTTGTAGTAGCCTTTTGAAACTTGACAAAATAAAAATGTTCTCAGTTTTTTCTCTATGGTTTGTTTTCTTTTCAAGTTGCCCAGGCAGAGACTGTGGAAAAGCACTTCCATTGAAAGGGGTTGCCAAGCTTCCAAGAAATTACAGTTTCCGAAATACAAGCAAATATTTTTTCACCCAATCTTGATGATACTTGGTGGTAATGAAAAGTACACAAATCCCACTTGTCTCACTAAATTTTGTTCTTCTAGGTTGGAGCGTTCGTTTACACTAGCAGTTTATATATTTAGATATCCCTCTGTTCTCTCCTATATAGATAGATGAATTTGGAACTCTAAATCCAACATCGTTTGTAGTAGCTCTTTGAAACTAGACAAAATAAAGGAGTTCTCAGTTTTGTCTCTATGATTTGTTTCTTCTTCAAGTAGCTGAGGCAGAGACTGTGAAAAAGCACTTCCATTGAAAGGGGTTGCCAAGCTTCCAAGAAATTACAGTTTCCGAAATACAAGCAAATATTTTTTCACCCAATCTTGATGATACTTGGTGGTAATGAAAAGTGCACAAATCCCACTTGGCTCACTAGATTTTCTTCTTCTAGGTTGGAGCGTTCGTTTACAGTAGCAGTTTTTATTTTTAGGTTTCACTGTGTTCTTTTTTATATAGATAGATGAATTTGGAACTCTAAATCCAACATGCATTGTAGTAGCTCTTTGAAATTTGAATAAATGAAGAAGTTCTCAGTTTTGTCTCTATGTTTTGTTTCTCTTCAAGTAGTCCTAGGCAGAGACTGTGGAAAAGCACTTTCTTTGAGAGAGGTTGCCAGGCTTCTAAGAAATTACGAGTTTCCGAAATACCAGCAAATATTTTTTCACCCAATCTTGATGATATTTGGTGGTAATGACAAGGACACAAATCCCACTTGGCTCACCAAATTTTGTTCTTCTAGGTTGAAGCGTTCTTTTAGAGTAGCAGTTTATATTTTTAGGTTTCCCTCTGTTCTCTCCTATATAGATAGATGAATTTGGAACTCTAAATCCAACATGGTTTGTAGTAGCTCTTTTTAACTAGGCAAAATAAAGGAGTACTCAGTTTTGTCTCTATGATTTGTTTACTCTTCAAGTAGCCCTAAGCAGAGACTGTGGAAAAGCACTTCCATTGAAAGTGGTTGCCAAGCTTCCAAGAAATTACGGGTTTCCGAAATACCAGCATATATTTTTTCACCCAATCTTGATGATACTTGGTGGTAATGACGAGTACACAAATCCCACTTGGCTCACCAAATGTTGTTCTTCTAGGTTGAAGCGTTCGTTTACTGTAGCAGTTTTTTTATTTTTAGGTTTCACTCTCTTCTCTCCTATATAGATAGATGAATTTGGAACTCTAAATCCAACATGGTTTGTAGTAGCTCTTTGAAACTTGACAAAATAAAGGAGTTCTCAGTTTTGTCTCTATGGATTGTTTCCTCTTCAAGTAGCCCTAGGCACAGACTGTGGACAAGCACTTTCATTGAGAGGGGTTGCCAAGCTTCTATGTAATAATGAGTTTTTGAAATACCAGCAAATATTTTTTCACCCAGTCTTGATGATACGTGGTGGTAATGATCAGTACACAAATCCACTTGGCTCACCAAATTTTGTTCTTCTAGGTTGAAGCGTTCGTTTACAGTAGCAGTTTTTATTTTTAGGTTTCACTCTGTTCTCTCCTACATAGATAGATGAATTTGGAACGCTAAATCCAACATGGTTTGTAGTAGCTCTTTGAAACTTGACAAAATAAAGTAGTTCTCAGTTTTTTCTCTGTGGTTTCTTTCCTCTTCAAGTAGCCCTACGAACAAACTGTAGAAAAGCACTTTCATTGAAAGAGGCTGCCAAGCTTCTAAGAAATAACGAGTTTCCGAAATACCAGTAAATATTTTTTAAGACAATCTTGATGATACTTGGTGGTAATGATCAGTACAAAAATCCCACTTGGCTCACCAAATTTTGTTCTTCTAGGTTGAAGCGTTCGTTTACAGTAGCAGTTTTTTTTTTTTTTTTTTAGGTTTCACTTTGTACTCTCCTATATAGATAGATGAATTTGGAACTCTAAATCCAACAAGGTTTGTAGTAGCTCTTTGAAACTTGAAAAAATGAAGAAGTTCTCAGTTTTGTCTTTATGTATTTTTTCCTCTTCAAATAGCCCTAGGCAGAGACTGTGGAAAAGCACTTTCATTTAGAGGGGTTGCCAGGCTTCTAAGAAATAACGATTTTCTGAAATACCAGAAAATATTTTTTCACCCAATCTTGATGATACTTGGTGGTAATGACAAGTACACAAATCCCACTTGGCTCACCAAATTTTGTTCTTCTAGGTTGAAGCATTCGTTTACAGTAGCAGTTTTTATTTTTAGGTTTCACTCTGTTCTCTCCTACATAGATAGATGAATTTGGAACTCTAAATCCAACATGGTTTGTAGTAGCTCTTTGAAACTTGACAAAATAAAGGAGTTCTCAGTTTTTTCTCTATGGTTTCTTTCCTCTTCAAGTAGCCCTAGGCACAAACTGTAGAAAAGCACTTTCATTGAAAGAGGCTGCCAAGCTTCTAAGAAATAACGAGTTTCCGAAATACCAGTAAATATTTTTTAAGACAATCTTGATGATACTTGGTGGTAATGATCAGTACAAAAATCCCACTTTTCTCACCAAATTTTGTTCTTCTTGGTTGAAGCGTTCGTTTACAGTAGCAGTTTTTTTTTTTTTTTTTAGGTTTCACTTTGTTCTCTCCTATATAGATCGATGAATTTGGAACTCTAAATCCAACAAGGATTGTAGTAGCTCTTTGAAACTTGAAAAAATGAAGAAGTTCTCAGTTTTGTCTTTATGTATTTTTTCCTCTTCAAGTAGCCCTAGGCAGAGACTGTGGAAAAGCACTTTCATTGAGAGGGGTTGCCAGGCTTCTAAGAAATAACGATTTTCCGAAATACCAGGAAATATTTTTTCACCCAATCTTGATAATACTTGGTGGTAATGACAAGTACACAAATCCCACTTGGCTCACCAAATTTTGTTCTTCTAGGTTAAAGCGTACGTTAAGAGTAGCAGTTTATATTTTTAGGTTTCCCTCTGTTCTCTCCTATATAGATAGATAAATTTGGAACTCTAAATCCAGCATGGTTTGTAGTAGCTCTTTGAAACTTGACAAAATAAAGGAGTACTCAGTTTTGTCTCTATGATTTGTTACCTCTTAAAGTAGCCCTAAGCACAGACTATGGAAAAGCACTTTCATTGAATGGGTTTGCAAAGCTCCCAAAAAATTACGGGTTTCCGAAATACCAGCAAATATTTTTTCACCCAATCTTGATGATACTTGGTGGTAATTACAAGTACACAAGTCCCACTTGGCTCACCAAATTTTGCTCTTCTAGTTTGAAGCATTCGTTTAGAATAGCAGTTTATATTTTTAGGTTTCCCTCTGCTCTCTCCTATATAGATAGCTGAATTTGGAACTCTAAATCCAACATGGTTTGTAGTAGCTCTTTGAAACTTGACAAAATGAAGAAGTTCTCAGTTTTTTCTCTATGATTTGTTTCCTCTTCAAGTAGCTCTAGGAAGAGACTGTGGAAAAGCACTTCCATTGAAAGGGGTTGCCAAGCTACCAAGAAATTACGGGTTTCCAAAATACCAGCAAATATTTTTTCACCCAATCTTGATGATACTTGGTGGTAATGATGGGTACACAAATCCCACTTGACTCACCAAATTTTGTTCTTCCATTCTGATGCGTTCGTTTGCAGTAGCAGTTTATATTTTTAGGTTTCCCTCTGTTCTCTCCTATATAGATAGATGAATTTGGAGCTCGTAATCCAACATGGTTTCTAGTAGCTCTTTGAAACTTGACAAAATAAATGAGTTCTCAGTTTTGTCTCTTTTATTTGTTTTCTCTTCAAGTAGCCCTACACAGAGACTTTGGAATAGCACTTTCATTTTGAGGGGTGGCCAAGCTTCTAAGAAATTACGAGTTTCCGACATACCAGCAAATATTTTCTCACCCAATCTTGATGATATGTGGTGGCAATGATAGGTACACAAATCCCACTTGACTCACCAAATTTTGTTCTTCTAGGTTGAAGCGTTCATTTACAGTAGCATTTTATATTTTTAGGTTTCCCTCTGCTCTCTCCTATATAGATAGCTGAATTTGGAACTCTAAATCCAACATGGTTTGTAGTAGCTCTTTGAAAGTTGACAAAAAAAGTAGTTCTCAGTTTTGTCTCTATGATTTGTTTCCTCTTCAATTAGCCCTAAGGAAATACTGTGGAAAAGCACTTTCATTGAAAGGAGTTGCCAAGCTTCCAAGAAATTATGAGTTTACGAAATACAGGCAAATAATTTTTCACTCAATCTTGACGATACGTGGTGGTAATGACAAGTACACAAATCCCGCTTGGCTCACCAAATTTTGTTCTTCTAAATTTAAGCGTTCGTTTACAGTAGAAGTTTTTATTTTTAGGTTCCACTTTGTTCTCTCCTATATAGATAGATGAATTTGAAACTCTAAATCCATCATGGTTTGTAGTAGCTCTTTTAAACTTGACAAAATAAAGGAGTTCTCAGTTTTGTCTCTATGGTTTTTTTCCTCTTCAAGTAGCCTTAGGCACAGACTGGGGAAAAGCACTTGCATTGAGAGGGTTTGTCAAACTTCTAAGAAACAAGGAGATTCCGAAATACCAGCAAATATTTTTTCACCCAATCTTGATGATACTTGATGGTAATGATCAGTACACAAATCCCACTTGGCTTACCAAATTGTGGTCTTCTATGTTGAAGGGTTCGTCTACAGTAGTAGTTTTTATATTTAGGTTTTACTCTGTTCTCTCTTATTATGATAGATGAATTTGGAACTCTAAATCGAACATGGTTTGTAGTAGCTCTTTGAAAATTGACAAAATAAAGGAGATCTCAGTTTCGTCTCTATGGTTTGTTTAATCTTCAAGTAGCCCTAGGCACAGACTGAGGAAAAGCAATTTCATTGAGAGGGGTTGCCAAGCTTCTAAGAAATAACGAGTTTCCGAAATACCAGCAAATATTTTTTCACCCAATCTTGATGATACTTGGTGGTGTTGATCTGTACAACAATCTCACTTGGCTCACCAAATTTTGATCTTCTAGGTTGTAGCGTTCGTCTACAGTAGCAGTTTGTATATTTAGGTTTCACTCTGTCCTCTTCTATATAGATAGATGAATTTGGAACTCTAAATCCAACATGGTTTGTAGTAGCTCTTTGAAACTTGACAAAATAAAATAGTTCTCAGTATTGTCTCTATGATTTGATTCCTCTTCAAGTAGCCCTAGGCACTGACTGGGGAAATGCACTTGCATTGAGAGGGTTTGCCAAACTTCCTCGAAATAACGAGTTTCCGAAATACCAGCAAATATTTTTTTACCCAATCTTGATGATACTTGGTGGTAATGATCAGTACACAAATCCCACTTAGCTCACCAAATTTTCTTCCTCTATGTTTAAGTGTTCTTCTACAGTAGTAGTTTTTATATTTAGGTTTTACTCTGTTCTCTCTTATATTGATAGATGAATTTGGAACTCTAAATCCAACATGGTTTGTAGTAGCTCTTTGAAACTTGACAAAATAAAGGAGATCTCAGTTTTGTCTCTATGTTTTGTTTCCTCTTCAAGTAGCCCTAGGCACAGACTGTGGAAAAGCACTTTCATTGAGAGGGTTTCCCAAGCTTCCAAGAAATAACGAGTTTCCGAAATACCAGCAAATATTTTTTAACCCAATCATGATGACACTTGGTGGTATTGATCAGTAAAACAATCCCACTTGGCTCACCAAATTTTGTTCTTCTAGGTTGAAGCGTTCTTCTACAGTAGCAGTTTTTTATATTAGGTTTCACTCTGTACTTTTCTATATAGATAGATGAATTTGGAACTCTAAATCCAACATGGTTTTTAGTAGCTCTTTGAAACTTGACAAAATAAAGGAGTTCTCAGTATTGTCTATATGCTTTGTTTCCTCTTCAAGTAGAACTAGGTACAGACTGTGGAAAAGCACTTTCGTTGAAAGGGGTTGCCAAGCTTCCAAGAAATAACGAGTTTCAGAAATACGAGCAAATATTTTTTCACCCAACTTGATGATACTTGGTGGTAATGACAATTACACAAATCTCACTTTTCTCACCAAATTTTTGTTCTTCTAGTTTGAAGCGTTCGTCTACAGTTGCAGTTTTTATATTTAGGTTTCACTCTGTTCACTTCAATATAGATAGATGAATTTGGAACTCTAAATCCAACATGGTTTGTAGTAGCTCTTTGAAACTTGACAAAATAAAGGAGATCTTAGTTTTGTCTCTATGTTTTGTTTCCTCTTCAAGTAGCCCTAGGCACAGACTGTGGAAAAGCACTTTCATTGAGAGGGTTTCCAAAGCTTCTAAGAAATAACGAGTTTCCGAAATACCAGCAAATATTTTTTCACCCAATCTTGATGATACTTGGTTGTATTGATCAGTACAACAATCCCACTTGGCTCACCAAATTTTGTTCTTCTAGGTTGAAGCGTTCGTCTACAGTAGCAGTTTTTACATTTAGGTTTCACTCTGTTCTCTTCTATATAGATAGATGAATTTGGAACTCTAAATCCAACATGGTTTGTAGTAGCTCTTTGAAACTTGACAAAATAAAGGAGTTCTCAGTATTGTCTCTATGGTTTGTTTCCTCTTCAAGTAGCCCTAGGTACAGACTGGGAAAAGCACTTTCGTTGAAAGGGTTGCCAAGCTTCCAAGAAATAACGTGTTTCCGAAATACGAGCAAATATATTTCACCCAATCTTGATGATACTTGGTGGTAATGAAAAGTAGACAAATCCCACTTGGCTCACCAAATTTCTTCTTCTAGTTTGAAGAGTTCGTTTACAGTAGCAGTTTTTATTTTTAGTTTTCACTCTGCTCTCTTATATATAGATACATGAATTTGGAACTCTAAAATCGAACAAGGTTTGTAGTAACTCTTTGAAACTTTACAAAATAAAGGAGTTCTCAATTTTGTCTCAATGGTTTGTTTGCTCTTCAGTAGCCCTAGGCACAGACTGTGGAAAAGCACTTTAATTGAGAGGGGTTGCAAAGCCTCTAAGAAATAATGAGTTTCCGAAATACCAGGAAATATTTTTTCACCCAATCTTGATGATGCTTGGTGGTAATGATCAGTACACAAATCCCACTTGGCTCACCAAATTTTATTCTCCTAGGTTGAAGCGTTCGTCTACAGTAGCAGTTTATATTTAGGTTTCATTCTGTTCTCTTCTATATAGATAGATGAATTTGGAACTCTAAATCCAACATGGTTTGTAGTATCTCTTGGAAACTTGAAAAAATAAAGGAGTTCTCAGTTTTGTCTCTATGGTATGTTTCCTCTTCAAGTAGCCCTAGGCACAGACTTTGGAAAAGCACTTTCATTGAGAGGGGTTGCCAAACTTCTAAGAATTAACGAGTTTCCGTAATACCAGCAAATATTTTTTCACCCAATCTTGATGATACTTTATGGTAATGATCACTACACAAATCCCACTTGGCTGACCAAATTTTGTTCTTCTAGGTTGAAGCGTTCGTCTACACTAGCCGTTTTTATATTTAGGTTTCATTCTGTTCTCTCCTATATAGATAGATCAATTTGGAACTCTAAATCCTACATGGTTTGTAGTAGCTCTTTGAAACTTGACAAAATAAAGGAGTTCTCAGTTTTGTCTCTATGGTTTGTTTCCTCTTCAAGTTGCAATAGGCACAGACTGTGGAAAAGCACTTTCATTGAGATAGGTTGCCAACTTCTAAGAAGTAACGAGTTTCCAAAATACCAGCAAATATTTTTTCATCCAATCTTGATGATACTTGTTGGTAATGATCAGTACACCAATGCCACTTGGCTCAATTTTGTTCTTCTAGGTTGAAGCGTTTGTCTACAGTAGCAGTTTTCATATTTAGGTTTCACTCTGTTCTCTCCTATCTAGATAGATGGATTTCTAACTCTAAATCCAACATGTTTGTAGTAGCTCTTTGAAACTTGAAAAAAAAGTAGTTCTTTATTTTGTCTCTATGCTTTGTTACCTCTTCAAGTAGCCCTACGCACAGACTGTGGAAAAACACTTTCATTGAAAGGGGTGTCCAAGCTTCCAAGAAATAACGAGTTTCCGAAATACCAGCAAACATTTTTTCACCCAATCTTGATGATACTTGGTGGTAATGATCAGTAAACAAATCCCACCTGACTCACCAAATTTTGTTCTTCTAGTTTGAAGCGTTCGTTTACCGTAGCAGTTTATATTTTTAAATTTCCCTCTGTTCTCTCCTATCTAGATAGATGAATTTGAAACTCTAAATCCAACATGGAGTGTAGTAGCTTTTTGAAGCTTGACATAATAAAGGAGTTCTCAGTTTTGTCTCTATGGTTTGTTTCCTCTTCAAGTAGCCCTAGTCACAGACTGTGGAAAAGCACTTTCATTGAGAGGGGTTGCCAAGCTTCTAAAAATTAACGAGTTTCCGAAATACCAGCAAATATTTTTTCACCCAATCTTGATGATACTTGGTGGTAATGATCAGTACACAAATCCCACCTGGTTCCCCAAATTTTGATCTTCTAGGTTGAAGCATTCGTGTACAGTAGCAGTTTTTATATTTAGGTTTCACTCTGTTCTCTCCTATATGGATACATAAATTTGGAACTCTAAATCCAACATGGTTTGCAGTAGCTTTTTGAAACTTGACAAAATAAAGGAGTTCTCAGTTTTGTCTCTATGGTTTGTTTCCTCTTCAAGTAGCCCTAGGCACAGACTGTGGAAAAGCACTTTCATTGAGTGGAGTTGCCATGCTTCTAAGAAATAACGACTTTCCGAAATACCAGCAAATATTTTTTCACCCAATCTTGACTATACTTGGTGGTAATTATCTGTACACAAATCCCACTTGGCTCACCAAATTTTGTTCTTCTAGCTTGCAGCGTTCGTTTACAGTAGCAGTTTATATTTTAGGTTTCCCTCTGTTCTCTCCCTATATAGATAGATGAATTTGGAACTCTAAATCCAAGTTGGTTTGTAGTAGCTCTTTGAAACTTTACAAAATAAAGTAGTTCTCATTTTTGTCTCTATGATTTGTTTCCTCTTCAAGTAGCCCTAAGCAGAGAATGTGGAAAAGCAATTTCATTGAGAGGCGTTGCCAAGCTTCTAAGAAATAACGAGTTTCCGAAATACCAGCAAATATTTTTTCACCCAATCTTGATGATACTTGGTGGTAACGATCAGTACACAAATCGCACTTGGCTCACCAAATTGTGTTCTTCTAGGTTGAAGCGTTCCTCTACAGTAGCAGTATTTGTATGTAGGTTTCACTCTGTTCTCTCTTATATAGATAGATGAATTTTGAACTCTAAATCCAACATGGTTTGTAGTAGCTCTTTGAAACTTGACAAAATAAAGGAGTTCTCAGTTTTGTCTCTATGGTTTGTTTCCTCTTCAAGTAGCCCTAAGCAGAGACTGTGGAAAAGCACTTTCATTGAAAGTGCTTGCCAAGCTTCTACGAAATACGAGTTTCCGAAATACCAGCAAATACTTTTTCACCAAATCTTGATGATACATGGTGGTAATGACAGGTACACAAATCCCACCTGGCTCCCGAAATTTTGCTCACCTAGGTTGAATCGCTCGTTTACAGTAGCAGTTTTTATTTTTAGGTTTCAATCTTTTCTCTCCTATACAGAGAGATGAATTTGGAACTCTAAATCCAAAATGGTTTGTAGTAGCTTTTTTAAAACTAAACAAAATCAAGTAGTTCTCAGTTTTGTCTTTATCGTTTGTTTCCTCTTCATGGGGCCCTAGGCACAGACTGTGGAAAAGCACTTTAATTGAGATGGGTTGCCAAGCTTCCAAGAAATAAAGAGATTACAAAATACCAGCAAATATTTTTTCAACCAATCTTGATGATACGTGGTGGTAATCATGAGTACACAAATCCCACTTGGCTCACCAAATTGTGTTCTTCTAGGTTGTAGCTTTTGTCTATAGTTGCACTGTTTAATTTTAGGTTTCACTCTGTTCTCTCCTATATAGATAGATGAATTTGGAACTCTAAATCCAACGTGGTTTGTAGTAGCTCATTGAAACTTGACAAAATAAAGTAGTTCTCAGTTTTATCTCTATGGTTTGTTTCCTCTTCAAGTAGCCCTATGCACAGACTGTGGAAAAGCACTTTCATTGAAAGGGGTTGCCAAGCATCCAAGAAATAACGAGTTTCCGATATACCAGCAAATATTTTTTCACCCAATCATGATGATACTTGGTGGTAATGATCCGTACACAAATCACACTTGGCCCACCAAATTTTGTTCTTCTAGGTTGAAGCGTTCATTTACAGTAGCAGTTTTTATTTTAAGGGTTCACTCTGTTCTCTCCTATATAGATAGATGAATTTGGAACTCTAAATCCTACATGGTTTGTAGTAGCTCTTTGAAACTTGACAAAATAATGGAGTCCTCAGTTTTGTCTCTATGGTTTGTTTCCTCTTCACGTAGCCCTAGGCACAGACTGTGGAAAAGCACTTTCATTGAGAGGAGTTGCCATGCTTCTAAGAAATAACGAGTTTCCGAAATACCAGCAAATATTTTTTCACCCAATCTTGACGATACGTCGTGGTAATGACAAGTACACAAATCCCACTTGTCTCACCAAATTTTGTTCTTCTAGGTTGAAGCGTTCGTTTACAGTAGCAGTTTTTATTTTTAGGTTTCACTCTCTTCTCTCCTATATAAATAGATGAATTTGGAACTCTAAATCCAACATGGTTTGTAGTACCTCCTTGAAACTTGACAAAATGAAGTAGTTCTCAGTTTTGTCTCTATGATTTGATTTTTCTTCAAGTAGCCCTAAGCAGATACTGTGGAAAAGCACTTTCGTTGAAAGGGGTTGCCAAGCTTCTAAGAAATAACGAGTTTCTGAAATACCAGCAAATATTTTTTCACCCAATTTGATGATGGTTGGTGGTAATGATCGGTACACATATCCCACTGGCTCACCAAATTTTGTTCTTCTAGTTTGATGTGTTCGTTTACAGTAGCAGTTTATATTTTTAGGTTTCCCTCTGTTCTCTCCTATATAGATAGATGAATTTGGAACTCTAAATCCAACATGGTTTGTAGTAGCTCTTTGAAACTTGACAAGAAAAAGGAGTTCTCAGTTTTGTCTCTATGATTTGTTTCCTCCTCAAGTAGCTCTAAGCAGAGACTGTGGAAAAGCACTTTCATTGAAAGGGGTTGCCAAGCTTCCAAGAAATTACGAGTTTCCGAAATACGAGCAAATATTTTTTCAGTCAATCTTGACGATACGTGGTGGTAATGACAAGTACACATATCCCACTTGGCTCACCAAATTTTGTTCTTCTAGGTTGAAGCGTTCCTTTGCAGTAGCAGTTTTTATTTTTAGGTTTTACTCTGTTCTCTGCTATATAGATAGATGGATTTGGAACTCTAAATACAACATGGATTGTAGTAGCACTTTGAAACTTGACAAAAATAGGAGTTCTCAGCTATGTATCTATGGTTTGTTTCCTCTTCAAGTAGCCCTAGGTACAGACTGTGGAAAAGCACTTTCATTGAGAGGGGTTGCCAAGCTTCTGAGAAATAAGGAGTTTCCGAAATACCAGCAAATACTTTTTCAGCCAATCTTGATGATACTAGGTGGTAATTATCAGTACACAAATCCCCACTTGGCTCACCAAATTTTGTTATTCTAGGTTGAAGAGTTCGTCTACAGTAGCAGTTTTTATATTTAGGTTTCCCACTGTTCTCTCCTATACAGATAGAGGAACTTGGAACTCTAAATCCAACATTGTTTGTAGTAGCTCTTTGAAACTTGACCAAAAAAACTAGTTCTAAGTTTTGTCTCTACCATTTGTTTCCTCTTCAAGTAGCCCTAAGCAGAAACTGTGGAAAAGCACTTTCATTGAAAGGGGTTGCCAAGCTTCCAAAAATTAAGAGTTTCCGAAACACCAGCAAATATTTTTTTCACCCAATCTTGATGATACCTGGTGGTAATGACAAGTACACAATTCCTACTTGGCTCACCAAATTTTGTTCTTCTAGGTTGAAACGTTCGTTTTCAGTAGCAGTTTTTATTTTTATGTTTCACTCTGTTCTCTAATATATAGATAGATGAATTTGGAACTCTATATCCAACATGGTTTGTAGTAGCTGTTTTTAACTTGACAAAATAAAGGAGTTCTCAGTTTTGTCTCTATGGTTTGTTTCCTCTTCAAGTAGCCCTAGGCACAGACTGTGGAAAAGCACTTTCATTGAGACGGGTTGCAAAGCTTCTAAGAAATAACAAGTTTCCGGAACACCAGCAAATATTTTTCACCCAAAATTGATGATACTCGGTGGTAATGATCAGTACACAAATCCCACTTGGCTCACCAAGTTTTGTTCTTCTAGCTTGAAAGCGTTCATCAACAGTAGCAGTTTTTATATTTAGGTTTCCCTCTGATCTCTCTTATATAGATAGATGAATTAGGAACTCTAAATCCAACATGGTTTGTAGTAGCTCTTTGAAACTTGACAAAAAAAGTACTTTTCATTTTGTCTCTATGGTTTGTTTCCTCTTTAAGCAGCCCTAAGTGGAGACTGTGGAAAAAAAACTTTCATTGTAAGGGGTTTCCAAGGTCCCAAGACATTACGAGTTTCCGAAATACCAGCAAATATTTTTTCAACCAATCTTGATGATACGTGGTGGTAATCATGAGTACACAAATCCCACTTGGCTCACGAAATTGTGTTCTTCTAGGTTGTAGCTTTTGTCTATAGTTGCAGTGTTTAATTTTAGGTTTCACTCTGTTCTCTCCTATATAGATAGATGAATTTGGAACTCTAAATCCAACGTGGTTTGTAGTAGCTCATTGAAACTTGACAAAATAAAGTATTTCTCAGTTTTATCTCTATGGTTTATTTCCTCTTCAAGTAGCCCTAGGCACAGACTGTGGAAAAGCCCTTTAATTGAAAGGGGTTGCCAAGCATCCAAGAAATAACGAGTTTCCGATATACCAGCAAATATTTTTTCACCCAATCATGATGATACTTGGTGGTAATGATCCGTACACAAATCACACTTGGCCCACCAAATTTTGTTCTTCTAGGTTGAAGCGTTCGTTTACAGTAGCAGTTTATATTTTAAGGTTTCACTCTGTTCTCTCCTATATAGATAGATGAATTTGGAACTCTAAATCCTACATGGTTTGTAGTAGCTCTTTGAAACTTGACAAAAATAAAGGAGTCCTCAGTTTTGTCTCTATGGTTTGTTTCCTCTTCACGTAGCCCTAGGCACAGACTGTGGAAAAGCACTTTCATTGAGAGGGGTTGCCAAGCTTCTAAGAAATAACGAGTTTCCGAAATACCAGCAAATATTTTTTCATCCAATCTTGATGATACTTGGTGGTAATGATCAGTACACAACTCCCACCTGGTTCACCCAATTTTGTTCTTCTAGGTTGAGGCATTCGTCTACAGTAGCAGTTTTTATATTTAGGTTTCACTCTGTTCTCTCCTATATGGATAGATGAATTTGGAACTCTAAATCCAACATGGTTTGCAGTAGCTCTTTGAAACTTGACAAAATAAAGGAGTTCTCAGTTTTGTCTCTATGGTTTGTTTCCTCTTCAAGTAGCCCTAGGCACAGACTGTGGAAAAGCACTTTCATTGAGAGGAGTTGCCATGCTTCTAAGAAATAACGAGTTTCCAAAATAACAGCAAATATTTTTTCACCCAATCTTGACGATACTTGGTGGTAATTATCTGTACACAAATCCCACTTGGCTCACCAAATTTTGTTCTTCTAGTTTGCAGCGTTCGTTTACAGTAGCAGTTTATATTTTTAGGTTTTGCTCTGTTCTCTCCTATATAGATAGATGAATTTGGAACTCTAAATTCAACATGGTTTGTAGTAAGCCCTTGGAAACTTGACAAGAAAAAGTAGTTCTCAGTTTTGCCTCTATGATTTGTTTCCTCTTCAAGTAGCCCTAAGCAGAGACTGTGGAAAACCACTTTCATTGAAATGGGTTGCCAAGCTTCCAAGAAATTACGAGATTCCGAAATACCAGCAAATATTTTTTCAACCAATCTTGATGATACGTCGTGGTAATGACAAGTACACAAATCCCACTCGGCTCACCAAATTTTGTTCTTCTAGGTTGAAGCGTTCGTCTACAGTAGTAGTTTTTATATTTAGGTTTCACTCTGTTCTCTCCTATATAGATAGATGAATTTGGAACTCTAAATCCAACATGGTTTGTAGTAGCTCTTTGAAACTTGACAAAATAAAGGAGTTCTCAGTTTTGTCTATATGGTTTGTTTCCTCTTCAAGTAGCCCTAGGCACAGACTGTGGAAAAGCACTTTCATTGAGAGGGGTTGTCAAGCTTCTAAGAAATAACGAGTTTCTGAAATACCAGCAAATATTTTTTCACCCAATCTTGATGATGCTTGGTGGCAATGATCGGTACACATATCCCACTGGCTCACCAAATTTGTTCTTCTAGTTTGATGTGTTCGTTTACAGTAGCAGTTTATATTTTTAGGTTTCACTCTGTTCTCTGCTATATAGATAGATGAATTTGGAACTCTTAATACAACATGGATTGTAGTAGCTCTTTGAAACTTGACAAAAATAGGAGTTCTCAGTTATGTATCTATGGTTTGTTTCCTCTTCAAGTAGCCCTAGGTACAGACTGTGGAAAAGCACTTTCAATGAGAGGGATTGCCAAGCTTCTGAGAAATAAGGAGTTTCCGAAATACCAGCAAATACTTTTTCACCAATCTTGATGATACTAGGTGGTAATTATCAGTACACAAATCCCACTAGGCTCACCAAATTTTGTTCTTCTAGGTTGAAGTGTTCGTCTACAGTAGCAGTTTTTATATTTAGGTTTCCCAATGTTCTCTCCTATACAGATAGATGAACTTGGAACTCTAAATCCAACATTGTTTGTAGTAGCTCTTTGAAACTTGACCAAAAAAAGTAGTTCTAAGTTTTGTCTCTACCATTTGTTTCCTCTTCAAGTAGCCCTAAGCAGAGACTGTGGAAAACCACTTTCATTGAAAGGGGTTGCCAAGCTTCCAAGAAATTAAGAGTTTCCGAAATACCAGCAAATATTTTTTTCACCCAGTCTTGATGATACCTGGTGGTAATGACAAGTACACAATTCCTACTTGGCTCACCAAATTTTGTTCTTCTAGGTTGAAACGTTCGTTTGCAGTAGCAGTTTTTATTTTTAGGTTTCACTCTGTTCTCTAATATATAGATAGATGAATTTGGAACTCTATATCCAACATGGTTTGTAGTAGCTCTTTGAAACTTGACAAAATAAAGGAGTTCTCAGTTTTGTCTCTCTGGTTTGTTCCTCTTCAAGTAGCACTAGGCACAGACTTTGGAAAAGCACTTTCATTTAAAGGGTTTCCCAAGCTTCCAAGAAATTAAGAGTTTCTGAAACACCAGCAAATATTTTTTTCACCCAATCTTGATGATACGTGGTGGTAATGACAAGTACACAATTCCTACTTGGCTCACCAAATTTTGTTCTTCTAGGTTGAAACGTTCGTTTGCAGTAGCAGTTTATATTTTTAGGTTTCACTCTGTTCTCTAATATATAGATAGATGAATTTGGAACTATATATCCAACATGGTTTGTAGTAGCTGTTTTTAACTTGACAAAATAAAGGAGTTCTCAGTTTTGTCTCTATGGTTTGTTTCCTCTTAAAGTAGCCCTAGGCACAGACTGTGGAAAAGCACTTTCATTGAGACGGGTTGCAAAGCTTCTAAGAAATAACAAGTTTCCGGAACACCAGCAAATATTTTTTCACCCAAAATTGATGATACTCGGTGGTAATGATCAGTACACAAATCCCACTTGGCTCACCAAGTTTTGTTCTTCTAGCTTGAAAGCGTTCGTCAACAGTTGCAGTTTTTATATTTAGGTTTCCCTCTGATCTCTCCTATATAGATAGATGAATTTGGAACTCTAAATCCAACATGGTTTGTAGTAGCTCTTTGAAACTTGACAAAAAAAGTACTTTTCATTTTGTCTCTATGGTTTGTTTCCTCTTTAAGCAGCCCTAAGCGGAGACTGTGGAAAAAAAACTTTCATTGTAAGGGGTTTCCAAGGTCCCAAGACATTACGAGTTTCCGAAATACCAGCAAATATTTTTTCACCCAATCTGGATGATTTGTGGTGGTAATGAAAAGTACACAAAGCCCACTTGGCTCACCACATTTTGTTCTTCTAGGTTGAATCGTTCGTTTACAGTAGCAGTTTTTATTTTAGGTTTCACTCTGTTCTCTCCTATATAGATAGATGAATTTGGAACTCTAAATCAAACATGGTTTGTAATAGCTTTTTG
This sequence comes from Callospermophilus lateralis, assembly GCF_048772815.1. Taxonomy (NCBI): domain Eukaryota; kingdom Metazoa; phylum Chordata; class Mammalia; order Rodentia; family Sciuridae; genus Callospermophilus; species Callospermophilus lateralis. Next base: position 41,289 of record NW_027516322.1, read on the forward strand.
AAACTAGACAAAATCAAGTAGTTCTAGGTTTTCTCTTTATGGTTTGTTTCCTCTTCAAGTAGCCCTAGGCACAGATTGTGGAAAAGCATTTTATTTGAGATGGGTTGAAAAGCTTTCAAGAAATAAAGAGTTTACAAATACCAGCAAATATTTTTTCACCCAATCTTGATGATACTTGGTGGTAATGATGAGTACACAAATCCCACTTGGCTCACCAAATTGTGTACTTCTAGGTTGTACCATTTGTCTATAGTAGCAGTGTTTAATTTTAGGTTTCACTCTGTTGTCTACTATATAGATAGATTAATTTGGAACTCTAAATCCAACAGGGTTTGTAGTAGCTCTTTGAAACTTGAAGAAATAATGGAGTTCTAAGATTTGTCTCTATGATTTGTTTCCTCTTCAAGTAGCCCTAAGAAGAGCCTGTGGAAAAGCACTTTCATTGAAAGGAGTTGCGGAGCTTCCAAGAAATTACGAGTTTCCGAAATACCAGCAAATATTTTTCACCCAATCTTGATGATACTTGGTGGTAATGACAAGTACACAAATCCCACTGGGCTCACCAAAGTTTGTTCTTCTAGGTTGAAGCGTTCATTTACAGTAGCAGTTCATATTTTTAGATTTCCCTCTGTTCTCTCCTATGTAGATAGATGAATTTGGAACTCTAAATCCAACATGGTTTGTAATAGCTCTTTGAAACTTGACAAAATAAAGGAGTTCTCAGTTTTGTCTCTCTGGTTTGTTTCCTCTTCAAGTAGCCCTAGGCACAGACTTTGGAAAAGCACTTTCATTGAAGGGGTTGCCAAGCTTCCAAGAAATAACGAGTTTCCGAAATACCAGCAAATATTTTTTCACCCAAACTTGATGATACTTGGTGGTAATGATCGGTACACAGATCCCACTTGACTCACCAAATTTTGTTCTTCTAGGTTTAAGAATTCGCTTACAGTAGCAGTTTATATTTTTAGGTTTCCCTCTGTGCTCTCCTATATAGATAGCTGAATTTGGAACTCTAAATCCAACATTTTTTGTAGTAGCTCTTTGAAACTTGACAAAAAAGTAGTTCTCAGTTTTGTCTCTATGATTTGTTTCTTCTTCAAGTTGCCCTAAGGAGAAACTGTGGAAAAGCACTTTCATTGAAAGGAGTTGCCAAACTTCCAAGAAATTACGAGTTTAGAAATACCAGCATATACTTTTTCACCCAATCTTGAGGATATGTGGTGGTAATGACAAGTACACAAATCCCGCTTGGCCTACCAAATTTTGTTCTTCCTGTTGAAGTGTTCGTTTACAGTAGCAGTTTATATTTTTAGATTTCACTTTGTTCTCTCCTATATAGATAGATGAATTTGGAACTCTAAATCCAACAGGGTTTGTAGTAGCTCTTTGAAACTTGACAAAATAAAGGAGTTCTCAGTTTTGTCTCCATGGTTTGTTTCCTCTTCAAGTAGCCCTAGGTACAGAGTGTTGAAGAGCACTTGCATTGAGAGGGTTTGCCAAACTTCTAAGAAATAACGAGTTTCCGAAATACCAGCAAATATTTTTTCACCCAATCTTGATGATACTTGATGGTAATGATCTGTACACAAATCCCACTTGGCTCACCGAATTTTGTTCTTCTATGTTGAAGCGTTCGTCTACAGTAGCAGTTTTTATATTTAGGTTTTACTCTGTTCTCTCTTATATTGATAGATGAATTTGGAACTCTAAATGCAACATGGTTTGTAGTAGCTCTTTGAAACTTGACAAAATAAACGAGTTCTCAGTTTTGTCCATCTGGTTTGTTTCCTGTTCAAGTAGCCGTAGGCACAGACTGTGGAAAAGCACTTTCATTGAGAGGGGTTGCCAAGATTCTAAGAAATTACGAGTTTTCGAAATACCAGCAAATATTTTTTCACCCAATCTTGATGATACATGGTGGTAATGGTCAGTACACCAATCCCACTTGGCTCACCAAATTTTATTTTTCTAGGTTGAAGCCTTCGTCTACAGTAGCAGTTTTTATATTTAGGTTTCACTCTGTTCTCTTCTTTATAGATAGATGAATTTGGAACTCTAAATCCAACATGGTTTGTAGTAGCTCTTTGACACTTGACAAAAAAAGTACTTTTCATTTTGTCTCTATGGTTTGTTTCCTCTTTACGCAGCCCTAAGCAGAGACTGTGGAAAAAAACTTTCATTGTAAGGGGTTTCCAAGGTCCCAATACATTACGAGTTTCCGAAATACCAGCAAATATTTTTTCACCCAATCTGGATGATTTGTGGTGGTAATGAAAAGTACACAAAGCCCACTTGGCTCACCAAATTTGGTTCTTCTAGGTTGAATCGTTCGTTTACAGTAGCAGTTTTTATTTTTAGGTTTCACTCTGTTCTCTCCTATATAGATAGATGAATTTGGAACTCTAAATCAAACATGGTTTGTAATAGCTTTTTGAAACTAGACAAAATCAAGTAGTTCTAGGTTTTCTCTTTATGGTTTGTTTCCTCTTCAAGTAGCCCTAGGCACAGACTGTGGAAAAGCACTTTATTTGAGATGGGTTGAAAAGCTTTCAAGAAATAAAGAGTTTACAAAATACCAGCAAATATTTTTTCACCCAATCTTGATGAGACTTGGTGGTAATGATGAGTACACAAATCCCACTTGGCTCACCAAATTGTGTACTTCTAGGTTGTACCATTTGTCTATAGTAGCAGTGTTTAATTTTAGGTTTCACTGTGTTGTCTCCTATATAGATAGATTAATTTGGAACTCTAAATCCAACATGGTTTGTAGTAGCTCTTTGAAACTTGAAGAAATAATGGAGTTCTAAGATTTGTCTCTATGATTTGTTTCCTCTTCAATTAGCCCTAAGAAGAGCCTGTGGAAAAGCACTTTCATTGAAAGGAGTTGCGGAGCTTCCAAGAAATAACGAGTTTCCGAAATACCAGCAAATATTTTTTCACCCAATCTTGATGATACTTGGTGGTAATGACAAGTACACAATCCCACTGGGCTCACCAAAGTTTGTTCTTCTAGGTTGAAGCGTTCGTTTACAGTAGCAGTTCATATTTTTAGGTTTCCCTCTGTTCTCTCCTATGTAGATAGATGAATTTGGAACTCTATATCCAACATGGTTTGTAGTAGCTGTTTTTAACTTGACAAAATAAAGGAGTTCTCAGTTTTGTCTCTCTGGAATGTTTCCTCTTCAAGTAGCACTAGGCACACACTGTGGAAAAGCACTTTCATTTAAAGGGGTTCCCAAGCTTCCAAGAAATTAAGAGTTTCCGAAACACCAGCAAATATTTTTTTCACCCAATCTTGATGATACGTGGTGGTAATGACAAGTACACAATTCCTACTTGGCTCACCAAATTTTGTTCTTCTAGGTTGAAACGTTCGTTTGCAGTAGCAGTTTTTATTTTTAGGTTTCACTCTGTTCTCTAATATATAGATAGATGAATTTGGAACTCTATATCCAACATGGTTTGTAGTAGCTGTTTTTAACTTGACAAAATAAAGGAGTTCTCAGTTTTGTCCCTATGGTTTGTTTCCTCTTCAAGTAGCCCTAGGCACAGACTGTGGAAAAGCACTTTCATTGAGACGGGTTGCAAAGCTTCTAAGAAATAACAAGTTTCAGGAAGACCAGCAAATATTTTTTCACCCAAAATTGATGATACTCGGTGGTAATGATCAGTAGACAAATCCCACTTGGCTCACCAAGTTTTGTTCTTCTAGCTTGAAAGCGTTCGTCAACAGTAGCAGTTTTTATATTTAGGTTTCCCTCTGATCTCTCCTATATAGATAGATGAATTTGGAACTCTAAATCCAACATGGTTTGTAGTAGCTCTTTGAAACTTGACAGAAAATGTACTTTTCTTTTTGTCTCTATGGTTTGTTTCCTCTTTAAGCAGCCCTAAGCAGAGACTGTGGAAAAAAAACTTTCATTGTAAGGGGTTTCCAAGGTCCCAAGACATTACGAGTTTCCGAAATACCAGCAAATATTTTTTCACCCAATCTGGATGATTTGTGGTGGTAATGAAAAGTACACAAATCCCACTTGGCTCACCAAATTTTGTTCTTCTAGGTTGAATCGTTCGTTTACAGTAGCAGTTTTTATTTTTAGGTTTCCCTCTGTTCTCTCCTATATAGATAGATGAATTTGGAATTCTAAATCCAACATGGTTTGTAGTAGCTCTTTGAAACTTGACAAAATAAAGGAGTTCTCAGTTTTGTCTCTATGATTTGTTTCCTCTTCAAGTAGAACTCACAGACTGTCGAAAAGCACTTTCATTGAAGGTGGTTACAAGCTTCCAAGAAATAACGAGTTTCCGAAATACCAGCAAATATTTTTTCACCCAATCTTGATGATACTTGGTGGTAATGATCGGTACACAAATCCCACTTTAATCAACAAATTTTGTTCTTCTAGGTTGAAGCTTTCGTTTGGAGTAGCAGGTTATATTTATAGGTTTCCCTCTGTGCTCTCCTATATAGATAGCTGAATTTGGAACACTAAATAGAACATGGTTTGTAGTAGCTCTTTGAAACCTTTCATAAATATTAGTTCTCAGTATTGTCTCTATGATTTGTTTCCTCTTCAAGTAGCCCTAAGGATAGACTGTGGAAAAGCACTTTCTTTGAAAGGAGTTGCCAAGCTTCCAAGAAATTACGAGTTAGGAAATACCAGCAAATACTTTTTCACCCAATCTTGACGATACGTGGTGGTGATTACAAGTACACAAATCCCGCTTGGCTCACCAAATTTTGTTCTTCTAGGGTGAAGTGTTCGTTTACAGTAGCAGTTTTTATTTTTAGGTTTCACTTTCTTCTCTCTTATATAGATAGAAGAATTTGGAACTCTAAATCCAACATGGTTTGTAGTAGCTTTTTGAAACTTGACAAAATAAAGTAGTTCTCAGTTTTTTCTCTAAGGATTGTTTCCTCTTCAAGGAGCCCTAGGCACAGACTGTGGAAAAGCACTTTCATTTTGAGGTGTGGCCAAGCTTCTAAGAAATAACGAGTTTCCGAAATACCAGCAAATATTTTTTCACCCAATCTGCATGATACGTGGAGGTATTGATCAGTACAACAATCCCACTTGGCTCACCAAATTTTGTTCTTCTATTTTGAAGCGTTCATCTACAGTAGCAGTTTTTATATTTAGGTTTCACTCTGTTCTCTTCTATATAGATAGATGAATTTGGAACTCTAAATCCAACATGGTTTGTAGTAGCTCATTGAAACTTGAAAAAATAAAGGAGTTCTCCGTTTTGTCTCTATTATTTGTTTTCTCTTCAACTAGCCCTAAACAGAGAGTGTGGAAAAGCACTTTCATTGAAAGGGGTTGCCAAGCTTCCAATAAATGACGAGTTTCTGAAATTCCAGCAAATATTTTTTCACCCAATCTTGATGATACGTGGTTGTAATGACAATTACACAAATCCCACATGGCTCAACAAATTTTGTTCTTCTAGGTTAAAGCGTTCATTTACAGTAGCAGTTTTTATTTTTAGGTTTCACTTTGTTCTCTCCTATATAGATAGATGAATTTGAAACACTATATCCAACATGGTTTGTAGTAGCTCTTTGAAACGTGACAAATAAAGTAGTTCTCAGTTTTGTCTATATGGTTTGTTTCCTCTTCAAGTAGCCCTAGGCACAGAATGGGAAAAGCACTTGCATTGAGAGGGTTTGCCAAACTTCTAAGAAATAACGAGTTTCCAAAAACCAGCAAATATTTTTTCACCTAATCTTGATGATACTTGGTGGTAATGACAAGTACACAAATCCCACATGGCTCACCAAATTTTGTTCGTCTAGTTTGAAGCGTTCGTTTACACTAGCAGTTTTTATTTTTAGGTTTCACTTTGTTCTCTCCTATATAGATAGATGAATTTGGAATTCTAAATCCAACATGGTTTGTAGTAGCTCTTTGAAACTTGACAAAATAAAAATGTTCTCAGTTTTGTCTCTATGGTTTGTTTCCTCTTCAAATAGCCCTAGGCACCGACTGGGGAAAAGCACATTCATTGAGAGGGTTTGCAGAGCTTCTAAGAAATAACGAGTTTTCGAAATACCAGCAAATATTTTTTCATGCCTTCTTGATGATACGTGGTAGTAATGATCAGTACACAAATCCCACTTGGCTCACCAAATTTGGTTCTTCTAGGTTGAAGCGTTCGTTTACAGTAGCAGTTTTTATTTTTAGGTTTCACTCTGTTCTCTCCTAGATATATAGATGAATTTAAACACTAAATCTAACATCGTTTGTAGTAGGTCTTTGAAACGTGACAAAATAAAGGAGATCTCAGTTTTGTCTCTATGGTTTGTTTCCTCTTCAAGTAGCCCTAGGCACAGACTGTGGAAAAGCACTTTCATTGCGAGTTGTTTTCAAGCTTCTAAGATATAACGAGTTTCCAAAATACCAGCAAATATTTTTTCACCCAATCTTGATGATACTGGTGGTAATGATCAGTACACAAATTCAACTTGACTCACCAAAATTGGTTCTTCTAGGTTGAAGCGTTCGTTTACAGTAGCAGTTTTTATTTTTAGGTTTCACTCAGTTCTCTCCTATATAGATAGATGAATTTGGAACTCTAAATCCAACATGGTTTGTAGTACCTCTTTGATACTTGATAAAATAAAGGAGTTCTCAGTTTTGTCTCTATGGTTTGTTTCCTCTTCAAGTAGCCCTAGGCACGTACTGTGGAAAAGCACTTTCATTGAGAGGGTTTTCCAAGCTTCTAAGAAATAACGAGTTTCCGAAATACCAGCAAATATTTTTTCGCCCAATCCTGATGATACGTGGTGGTAATGATCAGTACACAAATACCACTTGGCTCACCAAATTGTGTTCTTCTTGGTTGAAGAGTTCGTTTACAGTAGCAGTTTTTATTTTTAGGTTTCACTCTGTTCTCTTTATATAGATAGATGAATTTGGAACTCTAAATCCAACATGGTTTGTAGTAGCTCTTTGAAACTTGACAAAAGAAAAAAGTTCTCAGTTTTGTCTCTATGGTTTGTTTCCTCTTCAAATAGCCCTAGGCACAGACTGGGGAAAAGCACATTCATTGAGAGGGGTTGCCAAGCTTCTAAGAAATAACGAGTTTCCGAAATACCAGCAAATATTTTTTCACCCAATCTTCATGATACGCGGTGGTAATGATCAGTACACAAATGCCACTTGGCTCACCAAATTGTGTTCTTCTAGGTTGAAGCGTTCGTTTATAGAAGCAGTTTTTATTTTTAGGTTTCACTCTGTTCTTTCCCATATAGACAGATGAATTTGGAACTCTAAATCCAATATGGTTAGTAGTAGCTCTTTGAAACTTAACAAAATAAAGGAGTTCTCAGTTTTGTCTCTATGGTTTGTTTTCTCTCCAAGTAGCCCTAGGCACAAACTGTAGAACAGCACTTTCATTGAAAGGGGTTGCCAAGCTTCTAAGAAATAACGAGTTTCCGAAATACCAGCAAATATTTTTCACCCAATCTTGATGATACTTGGAGGTAATGATCAGTACACAAATCACACTTGGCTCACCAAATTTTGTTCTTCTAGGTTGAAGCATTCGTTTACAGTAGCAGTTTTTATTTTTAGGTTTCCCTCTGTTCGCTCCTATATAGATAGATGAATTTGGAACTCTAAATCCAACATGGTTTGTAGTAGCTCTTTGAAACTTGACAAAATAAAGGAGTTCTCAGTTTTGTCTCTATGATTTGTTTCTTCTTCAAGTAGCCCTGAGCAGAAACTGGGGAAAAGCACTTTCATTGAAAGGGTTTGCCAAGCTCCAAAAAATTACGGGTAGCCGAAATACCGGCAAATATTTTTTCACCCCATCTTGATGATACTTGGTGGTAATTACAAATACACAAATCCCACTTGGCTCACCAAATTTTTCTCTTCAAGTTTGAAGCGTTCGTTTACAAGTGCAGTTTTTATTTTTAGGTTTCCCTCTCTTCTCTCCTATATAGATAGATGAATTTGGAACTCTAAATCCAACATGGTTTGTAGTAGCTCTTTGAAACTTGACAAAATAAAAATGTTCTCAGTTTTGTCTCTATGGTTTGTTTCCTCTTCAAGTAGCCCTAAGCAGAGACTGTGGAAAAGCACTTTCATTAAAAGGGGTTGCCAAGCTTCCAAGAAATTACGAGTTTGGAAATACCAGCAAATATTTTTTCACCCAATCTTGATGATACTTGGTGGTAATGATAAGTACACAAATCCCACTTGGCTCACCAAATTTTGTTATTCTAGGTTGAAGCGTTCGTTTACAGTAGCTGTTTTTATTTTTAGGTTTCACTCTGTTCTCTCCTAGGTATATAGATGAATTTAAAACACTAAATCCAACATGGTTTGTAGTAGCTCTTTGAAACGTGACAAAATAAAGAGATCTCAGTTTTGTCTCTATCGTTTGTTTCCTCTTCAAGTACCCCTTGGCACAGACTTTGGAAAAGCACTTTCATTGACAGTTGTTTTAAACCTTCTAAGAAATAACGAGTTTCCAAAATACCAGCAAATATTTTTCCACCCAATCTTGATGATACTGGTGGTAATGATCAGTACACAAATTCCACTTGACTCACCAAATTTGGTTCTTCTCCGTTGACGCGTTCGTTTACAGTAGCAGTTTATATTTTTAGGTGTCCCTCTGTTCTCTTTTATATAGATAGATGAATTCGGAACTCTAAATCCAACATGGTTTGTAGTAGCTCTTTGAAACTTGACAAAATGAAGGAGTTCTCAGTTTTGTCTCTATGGTTTGTTTCCTCTTCAAGTAGCCCTTAGCAGAGACTGTGGAAAAGCACTTTCATTGAAAGGGCTAGCCAAGCTTCCAAGAAATTACGAGTTTTGAAATACCAGCAAATATTTTTTCACCCAATCTTGATGATACTTGGTGGTAATGATAAGTACACAAATCCCACTTGGGTCACCAAATTTTGTTCTTCTAGGTTGAAGCGTTCGTTTACAGTAGCTGTTTTTATTTTTAGGTTTCCCTCTGTTCTCTCCTATATAGATAGATGAATTTGTAACTCTAAAATCAACATGGTTTGTAGTAGCTCTCTGAAACTTGACAAAATAAAGGAGTTCTCAGTTTTGTCTCTATGGTTTGTTTACTCTTCAAGTAGCCCTAGACACAGACTGTGGAAAAGCACTTTCATTGAAAGGGTTTGCCAAGCTTCCAAGAAATTAAGGGTTTCCAAAATACCAGCAAATATTTTTTCACCCAATCTTGATGATACTTGGTGGTAATGACAAGTACACAAATCCCACTTGGCTCACAAATTTTGCTCTTCTAGGTTGAAGCGTTCATTTACAGTAGCAGTTTTTATTTTTAGGTTTCTCTCTGTTCTCTCCTATATAGATAGCTGAATTTGGAACTCTAAATCCAACATGGTTTGTAGTAGCTCTTTGAAACTTGACAAAATAAAAAAGTTCTCAGTTTTTTCTCTATGGTTTGTTGCCTCTTCAAGTAGCCCTAGGCACAGACTGGGGAAAAGCACATTCATTGAGAGGAGTTGGGAAGCTTCTAAGAAATAACGAGTTTCCGAAATACCAGCAAATATTTTTTTCAACCAATCTTGATGATCCGTGGTGGTAATGATCAGTACACAAATGCCACTTGGCTCACTAAATTGTGTTCTTCAAGTATGAAGCATTCATTTACAGTGGCAGTTTTTATTTTTAGGTTTCACTCTGTTCTCTCCCATATAGATAGATGAAATTGGAACTCTAAATCCAACATGGTTTGTAGTAGCTCTTTGAAACTTGAAAAAATAAAGGAGTTCTCAGTTGTGTCTCTATGGTTTGTTTCCTCTTCATGCCCCCTAAGCAGAAACTGGGAAAAAGCACTTTCATTGAAAGGGTTTGCCAAGCTCCCAAAAAATTACGGGTTTCCGAAATACCAGCGAATATTTTTTCACCCAATCTTGATGATACTTGGTGGTAATTACAAATACGCAAGTCCCACTTGGCTCCCCAAATTTTGCTCTTCTAGGTTGAAGCGTTCGTTTACCAGAGCAGTTTTTATTTTTAGGTTTCCCTCTGTTCTCTCCTATATAGATAGATGAATTTGGAACTCTAAATCCAACATGGTTTCTAGTAGCTCTTTGAATCTTAACAAAATAAAAATGTTCTCAGTTTTGTCTCTATGGTTTGTTTCGTCTTCAAGTAGCCCTAAGCAGAGACAGTGGAATAGCACTTTCATTGAAAGGGGTTGCCAAGCTTCCAAGAAATTACGAGTTTTGAAATACCAGCAAATATTTTTTCACCCAAAAGTGATGATACTTGGTGGTAATGATAAATACACAAATCCCACTTGGCTCACCAAATTTTGTTCTTCTAGATTGAAGCGTTCGTTTACAATAGCTGTTTTAATTTTTAGGTTTCCCTCTGTTCTTTCCTATATAGATAGATGAATTTGGAACTCTAAATCCAACATGGTTTGTAGTAGCTCTTTGAAACTTGACAAAATAAAGGAGATCTCAGTTTTGTCTCTATGGTTTGTTTCCTCTTCAAGTAGCTCTAGGCACAGACTCTGGAAAAGCACTTTGATTGAGAGTTGTTGCCAAGCTACCAAGAAATTACGAGTTTCCGAAATACCAGCAAATATTTTTTCACCCAATCTTGATGATACTTGGTGGTAATGATCAGTACACAAATGCCACTTGGCTCACCAAATTGTGTTCTTCTAGGTTGAAGCGTTCGTTTACAGTAGCAGTTTTTATTTTTATTTTTCACTCTGTTCTCTCCTATATAGATAGATGAATTTGGAACACTAAATCCAACATGGTTTGTAGTAGCTCTTTGAAACTTGACAAAATAAAGGAGTTCTCAGTTTTGTCTCTATGATTTCTTTTCTCTTGAAGTAGCCCTAGTTACTAACTGTGGAAAAGCACTTTCATTGAAAGGGGTTGCCACGCTTCCAAGAAATTACGAGTTTCCGAAATACCAGAAAACAGTTTTTCACCCAATCTTGATGATACTTGGTGGTAAAGATCAGTACACAAATCCCACTTGACTCACCAAATTTTGTTCTTGTAGGTTGAAGCGTTAGTTTAGAGTAGCAGTTTATATTTTTAGGTGTCCCTCTGTTCTCTCCTACATAGATAGATGAATTTGGAACTCTAAATCCAACATGGTTTGTATTACCTCTTTGAAACATGACAAAATAAAGGAGTTCTCTGTTTTGTCCGTATGGTTTTTTTCCTCTTCAAGTAGCCCTAGGCACAGACTGTGGAAAAGCACTTTCATTGAGAGGGGTTGCCAAGCTTCTAAGAAATAACGAGTTTCCAAAATACCAGCAAATATTTTTTCACCCAATCTTGATGATACTTGTGGGTAATGATCAGTACACCAATCCCACTGGCCTCACCAAATTTTGTTCTTCTAGGTTGAAGCGTTCGTCTACAGTAGCAGTATTTATATTTAGGTTTCACTCCGTTCTCTTCGATATAGATGGATGAATTTGGAACTCTAAATCCAACTTGGTTTGTAGTAGCTATTTGTAACTTGACAAAATAAAGGATTTCTCAGTTTTGTCTCTATGGTTTGTTTCATCTTCAAGTAGCCCTAGGCACAGACTGTGGAAAAGCACTTTCATTGAGAGGGGTTGCCAAGCTTCTAAGAAATAACGAGTTTCCGAAATACCAGCAAATATTTTTTCACCCAATCTTGTTGATACTTGGGGGTAATGATCAGTACGCCAGTTTCACTTGGCTCACCAAATTTTGTTCTTCTAGGTTGAATCGTTCGTCTACATTAGTAGTTTTTATATTTAGGTTTCACTCTGTTTTCTTCTATATAGATAGATGAATTTGGAAATCTAAATCCAACATGGTTTGTAGTAGCTCTTTGAAACTTGAAAAAATAAACGAGTTCTCAGTTTTGTGTCTATGATTTGATTCCTCTTCAAGTAGCCCTAAGCAGAGACTGTGGAAAAGCACTTTCATTGAAAGGGGTTGCCAAGCTTCCAAGAAATTACGAGTTTCCGAAATACCAGCAAATATTTTTTCACCCAATCTTGATGATACTTTGTGGTAATGACAATTACACAAATCACACTTGGCTCACCAAATTTTGTTCTTCTAGGTTGAATATTTCCTCTACAGTAGCAGTTTTTATTTTTAGGTTTCACTCTGTTCTATCCTATATAGAGAGATGAATTTGGAACTATTAATCCAACATGGTTTGCAGTAGCTCTTTGAAACTTGACAAAATAAAATAGTTCTCAGTTTTGTCTCTATGGTTTGTTTCTTTTTCAAGAAGCCCTACGCACAGACTGTGGAAAAGCACTTTCATTGAGAGCGGTTGCCAAGCTTTAAAGAAATAATGAGTTTTCGAAATACAAGCAAATATTTTTTCACCCAATATTAATGATACTTGGTGGTAATGATCAGTAAACAAATCCCACTTGACTCAACATATTTGGTTCTTCTAGGTTGAAGCGTTCGTTTACAGTTGCAGTTTATATTTTAAGGTGTCCCTCTGTTCTCTCCTATAGAGATAGATGAATTTGGAACTCTAAATCCAACATGGTTTGTTGTAGCTCTTTGAAACTTGACAAAATAAAGGAGTTCTCAGTTTTGTCTCTATGATTTGTTTCCTCTTCAAGTAGCCCTAAGCAGAGACTGTGGAAAAGTACTTTCATTGAAAGGGGTTGCCAAGCTTCCAAGAAATTACGAGTTTCCGAAATACCAGCAAATATTGTTTCACCCAATCTTGATGATACTTGGTGTTAATGACAAGTACACAAATCCCACTTGGCTCACCAAATTTTGTTCTTCTAGATTGAAGCGTTCGTTTACAGTAGCAGTTTTTATTTCTAGGTCTCACTCTGTTCTCTCCTATATAGATAGATGAATTTGGAACTCTAAATCCAACATGGTTTGTAGTAGCTCTTTGAAACTTGACAAAATAAAGGAGTTCTCAGTTTTGTCTCTATGGTTTGATTCCTCTTCAAGTAGCTCTAGGCACAGACTGTGGAAAAGCACTTTCATTGAGAGGGGTTGCCAAGCTTCTAACAAATAACGAGTTTCCAAAATACCAGCAAATATTTTTTCACCCAATCTTGATGATACTTGGTGGTAATGATCAGTACAAAAATCCCACTTGACTCACCAAACTGTGTTCTTCTAGGTTGAAGCGTTCGTTTACAGTAGCAGTTTTTATTTTTAGGTTTCACTTTGTTCTCTCCTATATAGATAGATGAATTTGGAACTCTAAATCCAACAAGATTTGTAGTAGCTCTTTGAAACTTGACAAAAGGTAGTGCTCAGTTTTTTCTCTATGATTTGTTTCCTCTTCAAGTAGCCCAGGCAGAGACTGTGGAAAACACTTCCATTGAAATGGGTTGCCAAGCTTCCAAGAAATTACGTGTTTCTGAAATACCAGCAAATATTTTTTCACCCAATCTTGATGATACTTGGGGGTAATGACAAGTACACAAATCCCACTTGGCTCACCAAATTTTGTTCTTCTAGGTTGAAGCGTTCGTTTACATTAGCAGTTTTTATTTTTAGGTTTCACTCTGTTCTCTCCTATATAGATAGAAGAATTTGGAACTCTAAATAAAACATGTTTTGTAGTAGCTCTTGAAACTTGACAAAATAAAGGAGTTCTCAGTTTTGTCTCTAGGGATTGTTTCCTCTTCAAGTAGCCCTATGCACAGACTGTGGAAAAGCACTTTCATTGAGAGGGATTCCCAAGCTTCTAAGAAATAACGAGTTTCCGAAACACCAGCAAATATTTTTTCACCCAATCATGATGATACTTGGTGGTAATGATCAGTACACAAATCCCACTTTCCTCACCTAATTGTGTTCTTCTAGGTTGAAGTGTTCGTTTACAGTAGCAGTTTTTATTATTAGGATTCACTCTGTTCTCTTTTATATAGATAGATGAATTCGGAACTATAAATCCAACATGGTTTGTAGTAGCTCTTTGAAACTTGACACAAAAGGAGTTCGCAGTTTTGTCTTTATGATTTGTTTCCTCTTCAAGTATCCCTAAGCAGAGTCTGTGGAAAAGCACTTTCATTGAAAGGGGTTGCCAAGCTTCCAAGAAATTACGAGTTTCCGAAATACCAGCAAACAGTTTTTCACCCAAACTTGATGATACTTGGTGTTAATGACAAGTACACAAATCCCACTTGGCTCACCAAATTTTGTTCTTCGAGGTTGAAGCGTTCGTTTAGAGTAGCAGTTTTTATTTTTAGGTTTCACTCAGTTCTCTTCTATATAGATAGATGAATTTGGAACTCTAAATCCAACATGGTTTGTAGTACCTGTTTGAAACTTCATAAAATAAAGGAGACCTCAGTTTTGTCTCTATGGTTTGTTTCCTCTTCAAGTAGCCCTAGGCACAGGCTGTGGAAAACCAATTTCATTGAGAGGGTTTCCCAAGCTTCTACGAAATAACGAGTTTCCGAAATACCAGCAAATATTTTTTCACCCAATCTTGATGATACTTGGTGGTAATGAGAAGTACACAAATCTCACTTGGCTCAACAAATTTTGCTCTTCTAGGTTGAAGCGTTCGTTTACAGTAGCAGTTTTTATTTTTAGGTTTCCCTCTGTTCTCTCCTATATAGATAGATGAATTTGGAACTCTAAATCCAACATGGTTTGTAGTAGCTCTTTGAAACTTGACAAAATAAAAAAGTTCTCAGTTTTGTCTCCATGGTTTGTTTCCTCTTCAAGTAGCCCTAGACACAGACTGTGGAAAAGCACTTTCATTGAAAGTGTTTGCCAAGCTTCCAAGAAATTACGGGTTTCCGAAACACCAGCAAATATTTTTTCACCCAATCTTGATGATACTTGGTGGTAATGACAAGTAAATAAATCCCACTTGGCTCACAAATTTTGCTCTTCTAGGTTGAAGCGTTCATTTACAGTAGCAGTTTTTATATTTAGGTTTCTCTATGTTCTCTCCTATATAGATAGATGAATTTGGAACTCTAAATCCTACATGGTTTGTAGTAGCTCTTTGAAACTTGACAAAATAAAAAAGTTCTCAGTTTTGTCTCCATGGTTTGTTTCCTCTTCAAGTAGCCCTAGGCACAGACTGTGGAAAAGCACTTTCATTGAGAGTTGTTTTCAAGCTTCTAAGAAATAACGAGTTTCCAAAATACCAGCAAATATTTTTTCACCCAATCTTGATGATACAGGTGGTAATGATCTGTACACAAATTCAACTTGACTCACCAAAATTTCCTTCTTCTAGGTTGAAGCGTTCGTTTACAGTAGCAGTTGATAATTTTAGGTGTCCCTCTGTTCTCTCCTATATAGATAGATGAATTTGGAACTCTAAATCCAACATGGTTTGTAGTAGCTCTTTGAAACTTGACAAAATAAAAATGTTCTCAGTGTTGTCTCTATGGTTTTTTTCCTCTTCAAGTGGCCCTAAGCAAAGACTGTGGAAAAGCACTTTCATTAAAAGGGGTTGCCAAGCTATCAAAAAATTACGAGTTTTGAAATACCAGCAAATATTTTTTCACCCAATCTTGATGATACTTGGTGGTAATGATACGTACACAAATCCCACTTGGCTCACCAAATTTTGTTCTTCTAGGTTGAAGCGTTCGTTTACAGTAGCTGTTTTTATTTTTAGGTTTCACTCTGTTCTCTCCTAGATATATAGATGAATTTAAAACACTAAATCCAACATGGTTTGTGGTAGCTCTTTGAAACGTGACAAAATAAAGGAGATCTCAGTTTTTTCTCTATGGTTTGTTTCCTCTTCAAGTAGCCCTAGGCACAGACTGTGGAAAAGCACTTTCATTGAGAGGGGTGTTGAGGCTTCTAAGAAATAACGAGTTTCCGAAATAGCAGCAAATATTTTTTCACCCAATATTCATGATACTTGGTGGTAATGATCAGTACACAAATCCCACTTTGCTCACCAAATTTTGTTCCTCTAGGTTTAAGCGTTCGTCTACAGTAGAAGTTGTTATATTTAGGTTTCACTCTGTTCTCTCCTATATAGATAGATGAATTTGGAACTCTAAATCCACCACGGTTTGTAGTAGCTCTTTGAAACTTGACAAAATAAAGGAGTTCTCAGTTTTGTCTCTATGGTTTGTTTCCTCTTCAATAGACCTAGGCACAGACTGTGGAAAAGCACTTTCATTGAGAGGGGTTGCCAAGATTCTAAGAAATAACGAGTTTCCGAAATACCAGCAAATATTTTTTCACCCAATCTTGATGATACTTGGTGGTAATGATCAGTACACAAATCCCACTTGGCTCAAAAATTTTGTTCTTCTAGGTTGAAGCGTTCGTCTACAGTAGCAGTTTGTATATTTAGGTTGTTCTCTGTTCTCTCCTATATAGATAGATGAATTTGGAACTCTAAATCCACCACGGTTTGTAGTAGCTCTTTGAAACTTGACAAAATAAATTAGTTCTCTGTTTTGTCTCTATGGTTTGTTTCCTCTTCAAGTAGCCCTAGGCACAAACTGTGGAAAAGCACTTGCATTGAAAAGGGTTGCCAAGCTTCCAAGGAATAACGAGTTTCCGAAATACCAGAAAATATTTTTTCACCCTATCTTGATAACACTTTGTGGTATGATATGTACACAAATCCCACTTGGCTCATCAAATTTTGTTCTTTCAGGTTGAAGCGTTCGTTTACAGTAGCCGTTTTTATTTTTAGGTTTCACTTTGTTCTCTCCTATATAGATAGATGAATTTGGAACTCTAAATCCAACATGGTTTGTAGTAGCTCTTTGAAACTTCATAAAATAAAGGAGTTCTCAGTTTTGTCTCTTTGATTTGTTTCCTCTTCAAATAGCCCTAAGCGGAGACTGTGGAAAAGCACTTTCATTGAAAGGGGTTGCCAAACTTCCAAGAAATTACGAGTTTCCGAAATACTAGCAAATATTTTTTCACGTAATCTTGATGATTCTTGGTGGTAATTACAAGGACACAAATCCCACTTGGCTCACCTAATTTTGTTCTTCGAGGTTGAAGCGTTCGTTTACAGTAGCAGTTTTGATTTTTAGGTTTCCCTCTGTTCTCTCCTATATAGATAGATGAATTTGGAACTCTAAAATCAACATGGTTTGTAGTAGCTACCTGAAACTTGACAAAATAAAGGAGTTCTCAGTTTTGTCTCTATGGTTTGTTTCCTCTTCAAGTAGCCCTAGACACAGACTGTGGAAAAGCACTTTCATTGAAAGTGTTTGCCAAGCTTCCAAGAAATTACGGGTTTCCGAAATACCAGCAAATATTTTTTCACCCAATCTTGATGATACTTGGTGGTAATGACAAGTAAACAAATCCCACTTGGCTCACAAATTTTGCTCTTCTAGGTTGAAGCGTTCATTTACAGTAGCAGTTTTTATATTTAGGTTTCTCTATGTTCTCTCCTATATAGATAGATGAATTTGGAACTCTAAATCCAACATGGTTTGTAGTAGCTCTTTGAAACTTGACAAAATAAAAAAGTTCTCAGTTTTGTCTCTATGGTTTGTTTCGTCTTCAAGTAGCCCTAGGCACAGACTGTGGAAAAGCACTTCCATTGAGAGTTGTTTTCAAGCTTCTAAGAAATAACGAGTTTCCGAAATACCAGCAAATATTTTTTCACCCAATCTTGATGATACTGGTGGTAATGATCAGTACACAAATTCAACTTGACTCACCAAAATTTCCTTCTTCTAGGTTGAAGCGTTCGTTTACAGTAGCAGTTTATAATTTTAGGTGTCCCTCTGTTCTCTCCTATATAGATAGATGAATTTGGAACTATAAATCCAACATGGTTTGTAGTAGCTCTTTGAAACTTGACAAAATAAAGGAGTTCTCAGTTTTGTCTCTATGATTTGTTTCCTCCTCAAGTATCCCTAAGCAGAGACTGTGGAAAAGCACTTTCATTAAAAGGGGTTGCCAAGCTTCCAAGAAATTACAAGTTTCCGAAATACCAGCAAACAGTTTTTCACCCAATCTTGATGATAATTGGTATTAATGACAAGTATACAAATCCCACTTGGCTCACCAAATTTTGTTCTTCGAGGTTGAAGCATTCGTTTACAGTAGCAGTTTTTATTTTTAGGTTTCACTCAGTTCTCTCCTATAAAGATAGATGAATTTGGAACTCTACATCCAACATGGTTTGTACTACCTCTTTGAAACTTCATAAAATAAAGGAGTTCTCAGTTTTGTCTCTATGGTTTGTTTCCTCTTCAAGTAGCCCTAGGCACGGACTGTGGAAAAGCACTTTCATTGAGAGGGTTTCCAAAGCTTCTAAGAAATAACGAGTTTCCGAAATACCAGCAAATATTTTTTCACCCAATCCTGATGATACTTGGTGTTAATGACAAGTACACAAATACCACTTGGCTCACCAAATTGTGTTCTTCTTGGTTGAAGAGTTCGTTTACAGTAGCAGTTTTTATTTTTAGGTTTCACTCTGTTCTCTTTATATAGATAGATGAATTTGGAACTCTAATTCCAACATGGTTTGTAGAAGCTCTTTGAAACTTGACAAAAGAAAAAAGTTCTCAGTTTTGTCTCTATGGTTTGTTTCCTCTTCAAATAGCCCTAGGCACAGACTGGGGAAAAGCACATTCATTGAGAGGGGTTGCCAAGCGTCTAAGAAATAACAAGTTTCTGAAAAACCAACAAATATTTTTTCACCCATTCTTGATGATACTTTTTGGTAAGGACAAGTACACAAATCCCACTTGGCTCACCAAATTTTGTTCTTCTAGGTTGAAGCGTTCCTTACATTAGCAGTTTGTATTTTTAGGTTTCCTTCTGCTCTCTCCTATATAGATAGCTGAATTTGGAACTCTAAATCCAACATGGTTTGTAGTAGCTCTTTGAAACTTTACAAAATAAAGGAGTTCTCAGTTTTGTCTCTATGATTTGTTTCCTCTTCAAGTAGCCCTAAGCAGAGACTGTGGAAAAGCACTTTCATTGAAAGGGTTTGCCAAGCTCCCAAGAAATTACGGGTTGCCGAAACACCAGCAAATATTTTTTCAAACAATCTTGATGATACTCGGTGGTAATGACAAGTACACAAATCCCAATTGGCTCACCAAATTTTGCTCTTCTAGGTTGAAACGTTTGTTTACAGTAGCAGTTTTTATTTTTAGGTTTCCCTCTGTTCTCTCCTATATAGATAGATGAATTTGGAACTCTAAATCCAACATGGTTTGTAGTAGCTCTTTGAAACTTGACAAAAGAAAAAGTTCTCAGTTTTGTCTCTATGGTTTGTTTCCTCTTCAAATAGCCCTAGCAGTGCAAGGGTCTGGGAAAAGCACATTCATTGAGAGGGGTTGCCAAGCTTCTAAGAAATAACGAGTTTCCGAAATAACAGCAAATATTTTTTCACCCAATCTTCATGATACGCGGTGGTAATGATCAGTACACAAATGCCACTTGGCTCACCAAATTGTGTTCTTCTAGGTTGAAGCGTTCGTTTATAGAAGCAGTTTTTATTTTTAGGTTTCACTCTGTTCTTTCCCATATAGATAGATGAATTTGGAACTCTAAATCCAATATGGTTTGTAGTAGCTCTTTGAAAGTTAACAAAATAAAGGAGTTCTCAGTTTTGTCTCTATGGTTTGTTTCCTCTCCAAGTAGCCCTAGGCACAAACTGTAAAACAGCACTTTCATTGAAAGGGGTTGCCAAGCTTCTAAGAAATAACGAGTTTCCGAAATACCAGCAAATATTTTTTCACCCAATCTTGATGATACTTGGTGGTAATGATCAGTACACAAATCACACTTGGCTCACCAAATTTTGTTCTTCTAGTTTTAAGCGTTCGTTTACAGTAGCAGTTTTTATTTTTAGGTTTCCCTCTGTTCGCTCCTATATAGATAGATGAATTTGGAACTCTAAATCCAACATGGTTTGTAGTAGCTCTTTGAAACTTGACAAAATAAAGGAGTTCTCAGTTTTGTCTCTATGATTTGTTTCTTCTTCAAGTAGCCCTAAGCAGAAACTGGGGAAAAGCACTTTCATTGAAAGGTTTTGCCAAGCTCACAAAAAATTACGGGTTTCCGAAATACCGGCAAATATTTTTTCACCCAATCTTGATGATACTTGGTGGTA
>NW_027516323.1:0-61312 GCF_048772815.1 Callospermophilus lateralis
ATGGTTTGTAATAGCTCTTTGAAACTTGACAAAATAAAGGAGTTCTCAGTTTTGTCTCTATGGTTTGTTTCCTCTTCAAATAGCCCTAGGCACAGACTGTGGAAAAGCACTTTCATTGAGAGTGGTTGCCAAGCTTCTAAGAAATTACGAGTTTCCCAAATACCAGCAAATATTTTTTCACCCAATCTTGATGATACTTGGTGGTAATGATCAGTACACAAATCCCACTTGGCTCACCAAATTTTGTTCTTCTAGGTTGAAGCGTTCGTCTACAGTAGCAGTTTTTATATTTAGGTTTCCCTCTGTTCTCTCCTATTTAGATAGATGAATTTGGAACTCTAAATCCAACATGGTTTTTAGTAGCTCTATGAAACTTGACAAAATAAAGGAGTTCTCAGTTTTGTCTCTATGGTTTGTTTCCTCTTCAAGTAGCCCTAGGCACAGACTGTGGAAAAGCAATTTCATTGAGAGTGGTTGCCAAGCTTCTAAGAAATAATGAGTTTCCTAAATACCAGCAAATATGTTTTCAGCCAATCTTGATGATACTTGTTGCTGATGATCAGTACACAAATACCACTTGGCTCACCAAATTCTGTTCTTCTAGGTTGAAGCGTTCGTCTACAGTTGCAGTTTTTATATTTAGGTTTCCCTCTGTTTTCTCCTATATAGATAGATGAATTTGGAACTCTAAATCCAACATGTTTTGTAGTAGCTCTTTGAAACGTGACAAAATAAAGGAGTTCTCAGATTTGTCTCTATGGTTTGTTTCCTCTTCAAGTAGCCCTAGGCACAGACTGTGGAAAAGCACTTTCATTGAGAGGGGTTGCCAAGCTTCTAAGAAATTACGAGTTTCCGAAATACCAGCAAATATTTTTTCACCCAATCTTGATGATACTTTGCGGTAATGATCAGTACACAAATCCCACTTGGCTCAACAAATTTTGTTCTTCTAAGTTGAAGCGTTCGTCTACAGTAGCAGTTTTTATATTTAGGTTTCCCTCTGTTCTCTCCTATATAGATAGATGAATTTGGAACTCTAAATCCAACATGGTTTGTACTAGCTCTTTGAAACTTGACAAAATAAAGGAGTTCTCAGTTTTGTCTGTACGGTTTGTTTCCTCTTCTTGTAGCCCTAGGCACAGACTGTGGAAAAGCACTTTCATTGAGAGGGGTTGCCAAGCTTCTAAGAAATAACGAGTTTCCGAAATACCAGCAAATATTTTTTCACCCAATCTTGGTGATACTTGGTGGTAATGATCAGTACACAAATCCCACTTGGCTCACCAAATTTTGTTCTTCTAGGTTGAAGCGTTCGTCTACAGTAGCAGTTTTTATATTTAGGTTTCACTCTGTTCTCTCATATATAGATAGATGAATTTGGAACTCTAAATCCAACATGGTTTGTAGTAGCTCTTTGAAACTTGACAAAATAAAGGAGTACTCAGTTTTGTCTCTATGGTTTGTTTCCTCTTCAAGTAGCCCTAGTCACAGACTGTGGAAAAGCACTTTCATTGAGAGGGTTGCCAAGCTTCTAAAAAATTACGAGTTTCCGAAATACCAGCAAATATTGTTTCAACCAATCTTGATGATACTTGGTGGTAATGATCAGTACACAAATCCCACTTTGCTCACCAAATATTGTTCTTCTAGGTTGAAGCATTCGTCTACAGTAGCAGTTTTATATTTAGGATTCCCTCTGTTCTCTCCTATTTAGATAGATGAATTTGGAACTCTAAATCCAACATGGTTTTTAGTAGCTCTTTGAAACTTGACAAAATAAAGGAGTTCTCAGTTTTGTCTCTATGGTTTGTTTCCTCTTCAAGTAGCCCTATGCACAGACTGTGGAAAAGCACTTTCATTGAGAGGGGTTGTCAAGCTTCTAAGAAATAACGAGTTTCCGAAATACAAGCAAATATTTTTTCAGCCAATCTTGATGATACTTGTTGCTGATGATCAGTACACAAATCCCACTTGGCTCACCAAATTCTGTTCTTCTAGGTTGAAGCGTTCGTCTACAGTAGCAGTTTTTATATTTAGTTTTCCCTCTGTTCTCTCCTATATAGATAGATCAATTTGGAACTCTAAATCCAACATGGTTTGTAGTAGCTCTTTGAAACTTGACAAAATAAAGGAGTTCTCAGTTTTGTCTCTATGGTTTGTTTACTCTTCATGTAGCCCTAGGCACAGACTGTGGAAAGCACTTTCATTGAGATGGATTGCCAAGCTTCTAAGAAATAATGAGTTTCCAAAATACCAGCAAATATTTTTTCACCCAATCTTGATGATACTTGGTGGAATGATCAGTACACAAGTCCCACTTGGCTCACCAAATTTTGTTCTTGAGGTTGAAGCGTTCGTCTACAGTAGGAGTTTTTATATTTAGATTTCCCTCTGTTCTCTCCTGTATAGATAGATGAATTTGGAACTCTAAATCCAACATGGTTTGTACTAGCTCTTTGAAACTTGAAAAATAAAAGCGTTCTCAATTTTGTCTCTATGGATTGTTTCCTCTTCTCTTAGCCCTAGGCACAGACTGTGGAAAATCACTTTCTTTGAGAGGGGTTGCCAAGCTTCTAAGAAATAACGAGTTTCTGAAATACCAGCAAATATTTTTTCACACAATCTTGATGATACTTGTTGCTAATGATCAGTACACAAATCCCACTTGGCTCACCAAATTTTGTTCTTCTAGTTTGAAGCTTTCGTCTACAGTAGCAATTTTTATATTTAGGTTTCCCTCTGTTCTCTCCTATATAGATAGATGAATTTGGAACTCTAAATCCAACATGGTTTGTAGTAGCTCTTTGAAACTTGACAAAATAAAGGAGTTCTCAGTTTTGTCTCTATGGTTTGTTTCCTCTTCAAGTAGCCCTAGGCACAGACTGTGGAAAAGCACTTTCATTGAGAGGATTTGCCAAGCTTCTAAGAAATAACGAGTTTCGGAAATACCAGCAAATATTTTTTCACCCAATCTTGATGATACTTGGTGGTAATGATGAGTACACAAATCCCACTTGGCTCACCAAATTTTGTTCTTCTAGGTTGAAGCGTTCGTCTACAATAGCAGTTTTTATATTTAGGTTTCACTCTGATCTCTTATATATAGATAGATGAATTTGGAACTCTAAATCCAACATGGTTTGTAATAGCTCTTTGATACTTGACAAAATAAAGGAGTTCTCAGTTTTGTCTCTATGGTTTGTTTCCTCTTCAAATAGCCCTAGTCACAGACTGAGGAAAAGCACTTTCATTGAGAGGGGTTGCCAAGCTTCTAAGAAATTACGAGTTTCCGAAATACCAGCAAATATTTTTTCACCCAATCATGATGATACTTGTTGCTAATGATCAGTACACAAATCCCACTTGACTCACCAAATTTTGTTCTTCTAGGTTGAAGCTTTCGTCTACAGTAGCAGTTTTTATATTTAGGTTTCCCTCTGTTCTCTCCTATATAGATAGATGAATTTGGAACTCTAAATCCAACATATTTGTAGTAGCTCTTTGAAACTTCACAAAATAAAGGAGTTCTGAGTTTTGTCTCTGTGGTTTGTTTCCTCTTCAAGTAGCCCTAGGCACAGACTGTGGAAAACCTCTTTCATTGAGAGGGGTTGCCACGCTTCTAAGAAATAACGAGTTTCCGAAATACCAGCAAATATTTTTTCACCCAATCTTGATGATACTTGTTGCTAATGATCAGTACACAAATCCCACTTGGCTCACCAAATTTTGTTCTTCTAGGTTGAAGCGTTCGTCTACAGTAGCAGTTTTTATATTTAGGTTTCTCTCTGTTCTCTCCTATATAGATAGATGAATTTGGAACTCTAAATCCAACATGGTTTGTAGTAGCTCTTCGAAACTTGACAAAATAAAGGAGTTCTCAGTTTTGTTTCTATGGTTTGTTTCGTCTTCTAGTAGCCCAAGGCACAGACTGTGGAAGCACTTTCATTGAGATGGGTTGCCAAGCTTCTAAGAAATAACGATTTTCCAAAATACCAGCAAATATTTTTTCACGCAGTCTTGATGATACTTTGTGGTAATGATCAGTACACCAATCCCACTTGGCTCACCAAATTTTGTTCTTCTCGGTTGAAGCGTTCGTCTACAGTAACAGTTTTTATATTTAGATTTCCCTCTGTTTTCTCCTGTATAGACAGATGAATTTGGAACTCTAAATCCAACATGGTTTGTACTAGCTCTTTGAAACTTGAAAAATAAAAGCGTTCTCAGTTTTGTCTCTATGGATTGTTTCCTCTTCTCTTAGCCCTAGGCACAGACTGTGGAAAATCACTTTCATTGAGACGGGTTGCCAAGCTTCTAAGAAATAACGAGTTTCCGAAATACCAGCAAATATTTTTTCAAACAATCTTGATGATACTTGTTGCTAATGATCAGTACACAAATCCCACTTGGCTCACCAAATTTTGTTCTTCTAGTTGAAGCGTTCGTCTACAATAGCAGTTTTTATATTTAGGTTTCACTCTGATCTCTTATATATAGATAGATGAATTTGGAACTCTAAATCCAATATGGTTTGTAATAGCTCTTTGCTACTTGACAAAATAAAGGAGTTCTCAGTTTTGTCTCTATGGTTTGTTTCCTCTTCAAATAGCCCTAGTCACAGACTGAGGAAAAGCACTTTCATTGAAAGGGGTTGCCAAGCTTCTAAGAAATTACGAGTTTCCGAAATACCAGCAAATAGTTTTTCACCCAATCTTGATGATACTTGTTGATAATGATCAGTACACAAATCCCACTTGACTCACCAAATTTTGTTCTTCTAGTTTGAAGCGTTCGTCTACAGTAGCAGTTTTTATATTTAGGTTTCTCTCTGTTCTCTCCTATATAGATAGATGAATTTGGAACTCTAAATCCAACATGGATTGTAGTAGCTCTTTGAAACTTGACAAAATAAAGGAGTTCTCAGTTTTGTCTCTATGGTTTGTTTCCTCTTCAAGTAGCCCTAGGCACAGACTGTGGAAGCACTTTCATTGAGATGGGTTGCCAAGCTTCTAAGAAATAACGTGTTTTCAAAATACCAGCAAATATTTTTTCACCCAATCTTGATGATACTTGGTGGTAATGATCAGTACACAAATCCCACTTGGCTCACCAAATTTTGTTCTTCTAGGTTGAAGCGTTCGTCTACAGTAGCAGTTTTTATATTTAGGTTTCACTCTGATCTCTTATATATAGACAGATGAATTTGGAACTCTAAATCCAACATGGTTTGTAATAGCTCTTTGATACTTGACAAAATAAAGGAGTTCTCAGTTTTGTCTCTATGGTTTCTTTCCTCTTCAAGTAGCCCTAGGCACAGACTGTGGAAAAGCACTTTCATTGAGAGTGGTTGCCAAGCTTCTAAGAAATTACGAGTTTCCCAAATACCAGCAAATATTTTTTCACCCAATCTTGATGATACTTGGTGGTAATGATCAGTACACAGATCCCACTTGGCTCACCAAACTTTGTTCTTCTAGGTTGAAGCGTTCATCTACAGTAGTCGTTTTTATATTTAGGTTTCCCTCTGTTCTCTCCTATTTAGATAGATGAATTTGGGAACTCTAAATCCAACATGGTTTTTAGTAGCTCTATGAAACTTGACAAAATAAAGGAGTTCTCAGTTTTGTCTCTATGGTTTGTTTCCTCTTCAAGTAGCCCTAGGCACAGACTGTGGAAAAGCAATTTCATTGAGAGTGGTTGCCAAGCTTCTAAGAAATAATGAGTTT
Organism: Callospermophilus lateralis; assembly: GCF_048772815.1. Taxonomy (NCBI): domain Eukaryota; kingdom Metazoa; phylum Chordata; class Mammalia; order Rodentia; family Sciuridae; genus Callospermophilus; species Callospermophilus lateralis. The sequence goes on from NW_027516323.1 coordinate 5,727, forward strand.
CCTAAATACCAGCAAATATGTTTTCAGCCAATCTTGATGATACTTGTTGCTGATGATCAGTACACAAATACCACTTGGCTCACCAAATTCTGTTCTTCTAGGTTGAAGCGTTCGTCTACAGTTGCAGTTTTTATATTTAGGTTTCCCTCTGTTTTCTCCTATATAGATAGATGAATTTGGAACTCTAAATCCAACATGTTTTGTAGTAGCTCTTTGAAACGTGACAAAATAAAGGAGTTCTCAGATTTGTCTCTATGGTTTGTTTCCTCTTCAAGTAGCCCTAGGCACAGACTGTGGAAAAGCACTTTCATTGAGAGGGGTTGCCAAGGTTCTAAGAAATTACGAGTTTCCGAAATACCAGCAAATATTTTTTCACCCAATCTTGATGATACTTTGCGGTAATGATCAGTACACAAATCCCACTTGGCTCAACAAATTTTGTTCTTCTAAGTTGAAGCGTTCGTCTACAGTAGCAGTTTTTATATTTAGGTTTCCCTCTGTTCTCTCCTATATAGATAGATGAATTTGGAACTCTAAATCCAACATGGTTTGTACTAGCTCTTTGAAACTTGACAAAATAAAGGAGTTCTCAGTTTTGTCTGTACGGTTTGTTTCCTCTTCTTGTAGCCCTAGGCACAGACTGTGGAAAAGCACTTTCATTGAGAGGGGTTGCCAAGCTTCTAAGAAATAACGAGTTTCCGAAATACCAGCAAATATTTTTTCACCCAATCTTGGTGATACTTGGTGGTAATGATCAGTACACAAATCCCACTTGGCTCACCAAATTTTGTTCTTCTAGGTTGAAGCGTTCGTCTACAGTAGCAGTTTTTATATTTAGGTTTCACTCTGTTCTCTCATATATAGATAGATGAATTTGGAACTCTAAATCCAACATGGTTTGTAGTAGCTCTTTGAAACTTGACAAAATAAAGGAGTACTCAGTTTTGTCTCTATGGTTTGTTTCCTCTTCAAGTAGCCCTAGTCACAGACTGTGGAAAAGCACTTTCATTGAGAGGGTTGCCAAGCTTCTAAAAAATTACGAGTTTCCGAAATACCAGCAAATATTGTTTCAACCAATCTTGATGATACTTGGTGGTAATGATCAGTACACAAATCCCACTTTGCTCACCAAATATTGTTCTTCTAGGTTGAAGCATTCGTCTACAGTAGCAGTTTTTATATTTAGGATTCCCTCTGTTCTCTCCTATTTAGATAGATGAATTTGGAACTCTAAATCCAACATGGTTTTTAGTAGCTCTTTGAAACTTGACAAAATAAAGGAGTTCTCAGTTTTGTCTCTATGGTTTGTTTCCTCTTCAAGTAGCCCTATGCACAGACTGTGGAAAAGCACTTTCATTGAGAGGGGTTGCCAAGCTTCTAAGAAATAACGAGTTTCCGAAATACAAGCAAATATTTTTTCAGCCAATCTTGATGATACTTCTTGCTGATGATCAGTACACAAATCCCACTTGGCTCACCAAATTCTGTTCTTCTAGGTTGAAGCGTTCGTCTACAGTAGCAGTTTTTATATTTAGTTTTCCCTCTGTTCTCTCCTATATAGATAGATCAATTTGGAACTCTAAATCCAACATGGTTTGTAGTAGCTCTTTGAAACTTGACAAAATAAAGGAGTTCTCAGTTTTGTCTCTATGGTTTGTTTACTCTTCAAGTAGCCCTAGGCACAGACTGTGGAAAGCACTTTCATTGAGATGGATTGCCAAGCTTCTAAGAAATAATGAGTTTCCAAAATACCAGCAAATATTTTTTCACCCAATCTTGATGATACTTGGTGGAATGATCAGTACACAAGTCCCACTTGGCTCACCAAATTTTGTTCTTGTAGGTTGAAGCGTTCGTCTACAGTAGCAGTTTTTATATTTAGATTTCCCTCTGTTCTCTCCTGTATAGATAGATGAATTTGGAACTCTAAATCCAACATGTTTTGTAGTAACTCTTTGAAACGTGACAAAATAAAGGAGTTCTCAGTTTTGTCTCTATGGTTTGTTTCCTCTTCAAGTAGCCCTAGGCACAGACTGTGGAAAAGCACTTTCATTGAGAGGGGTTGCCAAGCTTCTAAAAAATTACGAGTTTCCGAAATACCAGCAAATATTTTTTCACCCAATCTTGATGATACTTTGTGGTAATGATCCGTACAAAAATCCCACTTGGCTCAACAAATTTTGTTCTTCTAGGTTGAAGCGTTCGTCTACAGTAGCAGTGTTTATATTTAGGTTTCCCTCTGTTCTCTCCTATAAAGATAGATGAATTTGGAACTCTAAATCCAACATGGTTTGTACTAGCTCTTTGAAACTTGACAAAATAAAGGAGTTCTCAGTTTTGTCTGTACGGTTTGTTTCCTCTTCTTGTAGCCCTAAGCACAGACTGTGGAAAAGCCCTTTAATTAAGAGTGGTTGCCAAGCTTCTAAGAAATAACAAGTTTCCGAAATACCAGCAAATATTTTTTCACCCAATCTTGATGATACTTGGTGGTAATGATCAGTACGGAAATCCCACTTTCCTCACCAAATTTTGTTCTTCTAGGTTGAAGCGTTCATCTACAGTTGCAGTTTTTATATTTAGGTTTCCCTCTGTTCTCTCATATATTGATAGATGAATTTGGAACTCTAAATCCAACATGGTTTTTAGTAGCTCTTTGAAACTTGACAAAATAAAGGAGTTCTCAATTTGGTCTCTATGGTTTGTTTCGTCTTCAAGTAGCCCAAGGCACAGACTGTGGAAGCACTTTCATTGAGAGGGGTTGTCAAGCTTCTAAGAAATAACGAGTTTCCGAAATACCAGCAAATATTTTTTCAGCCAATCTTGATGATACTTGTTGCTGATGATCAGTACACAAATCCCACTTGGCTCACCAAATTCTGTTCTTCTAGGTTGAAGCGTTCGTCTACAGTAGCAGTTTTTATATTTAGGTTTCCCTCTGTTCTCTCCTATATAGATAGATCAATTTGGAACTCTAAATCCAACATGGTTTGTAGTAGCTCTTTGAAACTTGACAAAATAAAGGAGTTCTCAGTTTTGTCTCTATGGTTTGTTTACTCTTCAAGTAGCCCTAGGCACAGACTGTGGAAAGCACTTTCATTGAGATGGATTGCCAAGCTTCTAAGAAATAATGAGTTTCCAAAATACCAGCAAATATTTTTTCACCCTATCTTGATGATACTTGGTGGAATGATCAGTACACAAGTCCCACTTGGCTCACCAAATTTTGTTCTTGAGGTTGAAGCGTTCGTCTACAGTAGCAGTTTTTATATTTAGATTTCCCTCTGTTCTCTCCTGTATAGATAGATGAATTTGGAACTCTAAATCCAACATGGTTTGTACTAGCTCTTTGAAACTTGAAAAATAAAAGCGTTCTCAATTTTGTCTCTATGGATTGTTTCCTCTTCTCTTAGCCCTAGGCACAGACTGTGGAAAATCACTTTCTTTGAGAGGGGTTGCCAAGCTTCTAAGAAATAACGAGTTTCTGAAATACCAGCAAATATTTTTTCACACAATCTTGATGATACTTGTTGCTAATGATCAGTACACAAATCCCACTTGGCTCACCAAATTTTGTTCTTCTATTTTGAAGCTTTCGTCTACAGTAGCAATTTTTATATTTAGGTTTCCCTCTGTTCTCTCCTATATAGATAGATGAATTTGGAACTCTAAATCCAACATGGTTTGTAGTAGCTCTTTGAAACTTGACAAAATAAAGGAGTTCTCAGTTTTGTCTCTATGGTTTGTTTCCTCTTCAAGTAGCCCTAGGCACAGACTGTGGAAAAGCACTTTCATTGAGAGGAGTTGCCAAGCTTCTAAGAAATAACGAGTTTCGGAAATACCAGCAAATATTTTTTCACCCAATCTTGATGATACTTGGTGGTAATGATCAGTACACAAATCCCACTTGGCTCACCAAATTTTGTTCTTCTAGGTTGAAGCGTTCGTCTACAATAGCAGTTTTTATATTTAGGTTTCCCTCTGATCTCTTATATATAGATAGATGAATTTGGAACTCTAAATCCAACATGGTTTGTAATAGCTCTTTGATACTTGACAAAATAAAGGAGTTCTCAGTTTTGTCTCTATGGTTTGTTTCCTCTTCAAATAGCCCTAGTCACAGACTGAGGAAAAGCACTTTCATTGAGAGGGGTTGCCAAGCTTCTAAGAAATTACGAGTTTCCGAAATACCAGCAAATATTTTTTCACCCAATCTTGATGATACTTGTTGCTAATGATCAGTACACAAATCCCACTTGACTCACCAAATTTTGTTCTTCTAGGTTGAAGCTTTCGTCTACAGTAGCAGTTTTTATATTTAGGTTTCCCTCTGTTCTCTCCTATATAGATAGATGAATTTGGAACTCTAAATCCAACATATTTGTAGTAGCTCTTTGAAACTTCACAAAATAAAGGAGTTCTGAGTTTTGTCTCTGTGGTTTGTTTCCTCTTCAAGTAGCCCTAGGCACAGACTGTGGAAAACCTCTTTCATTGAGAGGGGTTGCCACGCTTCTAAGAAATAACGAGTTTCCGAAATACCAGCAAATATTTTTTCACCCAATCTTGATGATACTTGTTGCTAATGATCAGTACACAAATCCCACTTGGCTCACCAAATTTTGTTCTTCTAGGTTGAAGCGTTCGTCTACAGTAGCAGTTTTTATATTTAGGTTTCTCTCTGTTCTCTCCTATATAGATAGATGAATTTGGAACTCTAAATCCAACATGGTTTGTAGTAGCTCTTCGAAACTTGACAAAATAAAGGAGTTCTCAGTTTTGTTTCTATGGTTTGTTTCGTCTTCTAGTAGCCCAAGGCACAGACTGTGGAAGCACTTTCATTGAGATGGGTTGCCAAGCTTCTAAGAAATAACGATTTTCCAAAATACCAGCAAATATTTTTTCACGCAGTCTTGATGATACTTTGTGGTAATGATCAGTACACCAATCCCACTTGGCTCACCAAATTTTGTTCTTCTCGGTTGAAGCGTTCGTCTACAGTAACAGTTTTTATATTTAGATTTCCCTCTGTTTTCTCCTGTATAGACAGATGAATTTGGAACTCTAAATCCAACATGATTTGTACTAGCTCTTTGAAACTTGAAAAATAAAAGCGTTCTCAGTTTTGTCTCTATGGATTGTTTCCTCTTCTCTTAGCCCTAGGCACAGACTGTGGAAAATCACTTTCATTGAGACGGGTTGCCAAGCTTCTAAGAAATAACGAGTTTCCGAAATACCAGCAAATATTTTTTCAAACAATCTTGATGATACTTGTTGCTAATGATCAGTACACAAATCCCACTTGGCTCACCAAATTTTGTTCTTCTAGGTTGAAGCGTTCGTCTACAATAGCAGTTTTTATATTTAGGTTTCACTCTGATCTCTTATATATAGATAGATGAATTTGGAACTCTAAATCCAATATGGTTTGTAATAGCTCTTTGCTACTTGACAAAATAAAGGAGTTCTCAGTTTTGTCTCTATGGTTTGTTTCCTCTTCAAATAGCCCTAGTCACAGACTGAGGAAAAGCACTTTCATTGAAAGGGGTTGCCAAGCTTCTAAGAAATTACGAGTTTCCGAAATACCAGCAAATAGTTTTTCACCCAATCTTGATGATACTTGTTGCTAATGATCAGTACACAAATCCCACTTGACTCACCAAATTTTGTTCTTCTAGTTTGAAGCGTTCGTCTACAGTAGCAGTTTTTATATTTAGGTTTCTCTCTGTTCTCTCCTATATAGATAGATGAATTTGGAACTCTAAATCCAACATGGATTGTAGTAGCTCTTTGAAACTTGACAAAATAAAGGAGTTCTCAGTTTTGTCTCTATGGTTTGTTTCCTCTTCAAGTAGCCCTAGGCACAGACTGTGGAAGCACTTTCATTGAGATGGGTTGCCAAGCTTCTAAGAAATAACGTGTTTTCAAAATACCAGCAAATATTTTTTCACCCAATCTTGATGATACTTGGTGGTAATGATCAGTACACAAATCCCACTTGGCTCACCAAATTTTGTTCTTCTAGGTTGAAGCGTTCGTCTACAGTAGCAGTTTTTATATTTAGGTTTCACTCTGATCTCTTATATATAGACAGATGAATTTGGAACTCTAAATCCAACATGGTTTGTAATAGCTCTTTGATACTTGACAAAATAAAGGAGTTCTCAGTTTTGTCTCTATGGTTTGTTTTTTCTTCAAATAGCCCTAGGCACAGACTGTGGAAAAGCACTTTCATTGAGAGTGGTTGCCAAGCTTCTAAGAAATTACGAGTTTCCCAAATACCAGCAAATATTTTTTCACCCAATCTTGATGATACTTGGTGGTAATGATCAGTACACAGATCCCACTTGGCTCACCAAATTTTGTTCTTCTAGGTTGAAGCGTTCATCTACAGTAGTCGTTTTTATATTTAGGTTTCCCTCTGTTCTCTCCTATTTAGATAGATGAATTTGGAACTCTAAATCCAACATGGTTTTTAGTAGCTCTATGAAACTTGACAAAATAAAGGAGTTCTCAGTTTTGTCTCTATGGTTTGTTTCCTCTTCAAGTAGCCCTAGGCACAGACTGTGGAAAAGCAATTTCATTGAGAGTGGTTGCCAAGCTTCTAAGAAATAATGAGTTTCCTAAATACCAGCAAATATGTTTTCAGCCAATCTTGATGATACTTGTTGCTGATGATCAGTACACAAATACCACTTGGCTCACCAAATTCTGTTCTTCTAGGTTGAAGCGTTCGTCTACAGTTGCAGTTTTTATATTTAGGTTTCCCTCTGTTTTCTCCTATATAGATAGATGAATTTGGAACTCTAAATCCAACATGTTTGTAGTAGCTCTTTGAAACGTGACAAAATAAAGGAGTTCTCAGATTTGTCTCTATGGTTTGTTTCCTCTTCAAGTAGCCCTAGGCACAGACTGTGGAAAAGCACTTTCATTGAGAGGGGTTGCCAAGCTTCTAAGAAATTACGAGTTTCCGAAATACCAGCAAATATTTTTTCACCCAATCTTGATGATACTTTGCGGTAATGATCAGTACACAAATCCCACTTGGCTCAACAAATTTTGTTCTTCTAAGTTGAAGCGTTCGTCTACAGTAGCAGTTTTTATATTTAGGTTTCCCTCTGTTCTCTCCTATATAGATAGATGAATTTGGAACTCTAAATCCAACATGGTTTGTACTAGCTCTTTGAAACTTGACAAAATAAAGGAGTTCTCAGTTTTGTCTGTACGGTTTGTTTCCTCTTCTTGTAGCCCTAGGCACAGACTGTGGAAAAGCACTTTCATTGAGAGGGGTTGCCAAGCTTCTAAGAAATAACGAGTTTCCGAAATACCAGCAAATATTTTTTCACCCAATCTTGGTGATACTTGGTGGTAATGATCAGTACACAAATCCCACTTGGCTCAACAAATTTTGTTCTTCTAGGTTGAAGCGTTCGTCTACAGTAGCAGTTTTTATATTTAGGTTTCACTCTGTTCTCTCATATATAGATAGATGAATTTGGAACTCTAAATCCAACATGGTTTGTATTAGCTTTTTGAAACTTGACAAAATAAAGGAGTTCTCAGTTTTGTTTCTATGGTTTGTTTCCTCTTCAAGTAGCCCTAGTCACAGACTGTGGAAAAGCACTTTCATTGAGAGGGTTGCCAAGCTTCTAAAAAATTACGAGTTTCCGAAATACCAGCAAATATTGTTTCAACCAATCTTGATGATACTTGGTGGTAATGATCAGTACACAAATCCCACTTTGCTCACCAAATATTGTTCTTCTAGGTTGAAGCATTCGTCTACAGTAGCAGTTTTTATATTTAGGTTTCCCTCTGTTCTCTCCTATTTAGATAGATGAATTTGGAACTCTAAATCCAACATGGTTTTTAGTAGCTCTTTGAAACTTGACAAAATAAAGGAGTTCTCAGTTTTGTCTCTATGGTTTGTTTCCTCTTCAAGTAGCCCTATGCACAGACTGTGGAAAAGCACTTTCATTGAGAGGGGTTGCCAAGCTTCTAAGAAATAACGAGTTTCCGAAATACAAGCAAATATTTTTTCAGCCAATCTTGATGATACTTCTTGCTGATGATCAGCACACAAATCCCACTTGGCTCACCAAATTCTGTTCTTCTAGGTTGAAGCGTTCGTCTACAGTAGCAATTTTTATATTTAGTTTTCCCTCTGTTCTCTCCTATATAGATAGATCAATTTGGAACTCTAAATCCAACATGGTTTGTAGTAGCTCTTTGAAACTTGACAAAATAAAGGAGTTCTCAGTTTTGTCTCTATGGTTTGTTTACTCTTCAAGTAGCCCTAGGCACAGACTGTGGAAAGCACTTTCATTGAGATGGATTGCCAAGCTTCTAACAAATAATGAGTTTCCAAAATACCAGCAAATATTTTTTCACCCAATCTTGATGATACTTGGTGGAATGATCAGTACACAAGTCCCACTTGGCTCACCAAATTTTGTTCTTGTACGTTGAAGCGTTCGTCTACAGTAGCAGTTTTTATATTTAGATTTCCCTCTGTTCTCTCCTGTATAGATAGATGAATTTGGAACTCTAAATCCAACATGGTTTGTACTAGCTCTTTGAAACTTGAAAAATAAAAGCGTTCTCAATTTTGTCTCTATGGATTGTTTCCTCTTCTCTTAGCCCTAGGCACAGACTGTGGAAAATCACTTTCATTGAGAGGGGTTGCCAAGCTTCTAAGAAATAACGAGTTTCGGAATTACCAGCAAATATTTTTTCACCCAATCTTGATGATACTTGGTGGTAATGATGAGTACACAAATCCCACTTGGCTCACCAAATTTTGTTCTTCTAGGTTGAAGCGTTCGTCTACAATAGCAGTTTTTATATTTAGGTTTCACTCTGATCTCTTATATATAGATAGATGAATTTGGAACTCTAAATCCAACATGGTTTGTAATAGCTCTTTGATACTTGACAAAATAAAGGAGTTCTCAGTTTTGTCTCTATGGTTTGTTTCCTCTTCAAATAGCCCTAGTCACAGACTGAGGAAAAGCACTTTCATTGAGAGGGGTTGCCAAGCTTCTATGAAATTACGAGTTTCCGAAATACCAGCAAATATTTTTTCACCCAATCTTGATGATACTTGTTGCTAATGATCAGTACACAAATCCCACTTGACTCACCAAATTTTGTTCTTCTAGGTTGAAGCTTTCGTCTACAGTAGCAGTTTTTATATTTAGGTTTCCCTCTGTTCTCTCCTATATAGATAGATGAATTTGGAACTCTAAATCCAACATATTTGTAGTAGCTCTTTGAAACTTCACAAAATAAAGGAGTTCTGAGTTTTGTCTCTGTGGTTTGTTTCCTCTTCAAGTAACCCTAGGCACAGACTGTGGAAAACCTCTTTCATTGAGAGGGGTTGCCACGCTTCTAAGAAATAACGAGTTTCCGAAATACCAGCAAATATTTTTTCACCCAATCTTGATGATACTTGTTGCTAATGATCAGTACACAAATCCCACTTGGCTCACCAAATTTTGTTCTTCTAGGTTGAAGCGTTCGTCTACAGTAGCAGTTTTTATATTTAGGTTTCTCTCTGTTCTCTCCTATATAGATAGATGAATTTGGAACTCTAAATCCAACATGGTTTGTAGTAGCTCTTCGAAACTTGACAAAATAAAGGAGTTCTCAGTTTTGTTTCTATGGTTTGTTTCGTCTTCTAGTATCCCAAGGCACAGACTGTGGAAGCACTTTCATTGAGATGGGTTGCCAAGCTTCTAAGAAATAACGATTTTCCAAAATACCAGCAAATATTTTTTCACCCAGTCTTGATGATACTTTGTGGTAATGATCAGTACACCAATCCCACTTGGCTCACCAAATTTTGTTCTTCTCGGTTGAAGCGTTCGTCTACAGTAACAGTTTTTATATTTAGATTTCCCTCTGTTTTCTCCTGTATAGACAGATGAATTTGGAACTCTAAATCCAACATGGTTTGTACTAGCTCTTTGAAACTTGAAAAATAAAAGCGTTCTCAGTTTTGTCTCTATGGATTGTTTCCTCTTCTCTTAGCCCTAGGCACAGACTGTGGAAAATCACTTTCATTGAGAGGGGTTGCCAAGCTTCTAAGAAATAACGAGTTTCCGAAATACCAGCAAATATTTTTTCAAACAATCTTGATGATACTTGTTGCTAATGATCAGTACACAAATCCCACTTGGCTCACCAAATTTTGTTCTTCTAGGTTGAAGCGTTCGTCTACAATAGCAGTTTTTATATTTAGGTTTCACTCTGATCTCTTATATATAGATAGATAAATTTGGAACTATAAATCCAATATGGTTTGTAATAGCTCTTTGCTACTTGACAAAATAAAGGAGTTCTCAGTTTTGTCTCTATGGTTTGTTTCCTCTTCAAATAGCCCTAGTCACAGACTGAGGAAAAGCACTTTCATTGAAAGGGGTTGCCAAGCTTCTAAGAAATTACGAGTTTCCGAAATACCAGCAAATAGTTTTTCACCCAATCTTGATGATACTTGTTGCTAATGATCAGTACACAAATCCCACTTGACTCACCAAATTTTGTTCTTCTAGTTTGAGGCGTTCGTCTACAGTAGCAGTTTTTATATTTAGGTTTCTCTCTGTTCTCTTCTATATAGATAGATGAATTTGGAACTCTAAATCCAACATGGATTGTAGTAGCTCTTTGAAACTTGACAAAATAAAGGAGTTCTCAGTTTTGTCTCTATGGTTTGTTTCCTCTTCAAGTAGCCCTACGCACAGACTGTGGAAGCACTTTCATTGAGATGGGTTGCCAAGCTTCTAAGAAATAACGTGTTTTCAAAATACCAGCAAATATTTTTTCACCCAATCTTGATGATACTTGGTGGTAATGATCAGTACACAAATCCCACTTGGCTCACCAAATTTTGTTCTTCTAGGTTGAAGCGTTCGTCTACAGTAGCAGTTTTTATATTTGGGTTTCTCTCTGTTCTCTCCTATATAGATAGATGAATTTGGAACTCTAAATCCAACATGGATTGTAGTAGCTCTTTGAAACTTGACAAAATAAAGGAGTTCTCAGTTTTATCTCTATGGTTTGTTTCCTCTTCAAGTAGCCCTAGGCACAGACTGTGGAAAAGCACTTTCATTGAGAGGGGTTGCCAAGCTTCTAAGAAATAACGAGTTTCCGAAATACCAGCAAATATTTTTTCACCCAATCTTGATGATACTTGGTGGTAATGATCAGTACACAGATCCCACATGGCTCACCAAATTTTGTTCTTCTAAGTTGAAGCGTTCATCTACAGTAGTCGTTTTTATATTTAGGTTTCACTCTGTTCTCTCATATATAGATAGATGAATTTGGAACTCTAAATCCAACATGGTTTGTATTAGCTCTTTGAAACTTGACAAAATAAAGGAGTTCTGAGTTTTGTCTCTGTGGTTTGTTTCCTCTTCAAGTAGCCCTAGGCAAAGACTGTGGAAAACCATTTTCATTGAGAGGGGTTGAAACGCTTCTAAGAAATAACGAGTTTCCGAAATACCAGCATATATTTTTTCACCCAATCTTGATGATACTTGTTGCTAATGATCAGTACACAAATCCCACTTGGCTCACCAAATTTTGTTCTTCTAGGTTGAAGCGTTCGTCTACAGTAGCAGTTTTTATATTTAGGATTCTCTCTGTTCTCTCCTATATAGATAGATGAATTTGGAACTCTAAATCCAACATGGATTGTAGTAGCTCTTTGAAACTTGACAAAATAAAGGAGTTCTCAGTTTTGTCTGTATGGTTTGTTTCCTCTTCAAGTAGCCCTAGTCACAGACTGTGGAAAAGCACTTTCATTGAGAGGGTTGCCAAGCTTTTAAGAAATTAGTATTTTCTGAAATACCAGCAATATTTTTTCACCCAATCTTGATGATACTTGTTGCTTATGATCAGTACACAAATCCCACTTGGCTCACCAAATTTTGTTCTTCTAGGTTGAAGCGTTCGTCTACAGTAGCAGTTTTTATATCTAGGTTTCCCTCTGTTCTCTCCTATATAGATAGATGAATTTGGAACTCTAAATCCAACATGGTTTGTAGTAGCTCTTTGAAACTTGACAAAATAAAGGAGTTCTCAGTTTTGTCTCTATGGGTTGTTTCTTCTTCAAGTAGCCGAAGCACAGACTGTGGAAAAGCACTTTCATTGAGAGGGGTTGCCAAGCTTCTAAGAAATTACGAGTTTCCGAAATACCAGCAAATATTTTTTTCACCCAATCTTGATGATACTTGGTGGTAATGATCAGTACAGAAATCCCACTTTGCTCACAAAATTTTGTTCTTCTAGGTTGAAGCATTCGTCTACAGTAGCAGTTTTTATATTTAGGTTTCCCTCTGTTCTCTCCTATTTAGATAGATGAATTTGGAACTCTAAATCCAACATGGTTTTTAGTAGCTCTTTGAAACTTGACAAAATAAAGGAGTTCTCAGTTTTGTGTCTATGGTTTGTTTCCTCTTCAAGTAACCCTAGGCACAGACTGTGGAAAAGCAATTTCATTGAGAGTGGTTGCCAAGCTTCTAAGAAATAATGAGTTTCCGAAATACCAGCAAATATGTTTTCAGCCAATCTTGATGATACTTGTTGCTGATGATCAGGACACAAATCCCACTTGGCTCACCAAATTCTGTTCTTCTAGGTTGAAGCGTTCGTCTACAGTTGCAGTTTTTATATTTAGGTTTCCCTCTGTTTTCTCCTATATAGATAAATGATTTTGGAACTCTAAATCCAACATGTTTTGTAGTAGCTCTTTGAAACTTGAAAAAATAAAGGAGTTCTAAGTTTTGTCTCTATGGTTTGTAACCTCTTCAAGTAGCCCTAGTCACAGACTGTGGAAAAGCACTTTCATTGAGAGGGTTGCCAAGCTTCTAAAAAATTACGAGTTTCCGAAATACCAGCAAATATTGTTTCACCCAATCTTGATGATACTTGGTGGTAATGATCAGTACAAAATCACACTTTGCTCACCAAATTTTGTTCTTCTACTTTGAAGCTTTCGTCTACAGTAGCAGTTTTTATATTTAGGTTTCCCTCTGTTCTCTCCTATTTAGATAGATGAATTTGGAACTCTAAATCCAACATGGTTTTTAGTAGCTCTTTGAAACTTGACAAAATAAAGGAGTTCTCAGTTTTTTCTCTATGGTTTGTTTCCTCTTCAAGTAGCCCTATGCACAGACTGTGAAAAAGCACTTTCATTGAGAGGGGTTGACAAGCTTCTAAGAAATAACGAGTTTCGGAAATACCAGCAAATATTTTTTCAGCCAATCTTGATGATACTTGTTGCTGAAGATCAGTACACAAATCCCACTTGGCTCACCAAATTCTGTTCTTCTAGGTTGAAGCGTTCGTCTACACTAGCAGTTTTTATATTTAGTTTTCCCTCTGTTCTCTCCTATATAGATAGATGAATTTGGAACTCTAAATCCAACATGGTTTGTAGTAGCTCTTTGAAACTTGACAAAATAAAGGAGTTCTCAGTTTTGTCTCTATGGTTTGTTTTCTCTTCAAATAGCCCTAGTCACAGACTGAGGAAAAGCACTTTCATTGAGAGGGGTTGCCAAGCTTCTAAGAAATTACGAGTTTCCGAAATACGAGCAAATATTTTTTCACCCAATCTTGATGATACTTGTTGCTAATGATCAGTACACAAATCCCACTTGACTCACCAAATTTTGTTCTTCTAGGTTGAAGCTTTCGTTTACAGTAGCAGTTTTTATATTTAGGTTTCCTCTGTTCTCTCCTATATAGATAGATGAATTTGTAACTCTAAATCCAACATGGTTTGTAGTACCTCTTTGAAACTTCACAAAATAAAGGAATTCTGAGTTTTATCTCTGTGGTTTGTTTCCTCTTCAAGTAGACCTAGGCACAGACTGTGGAAAACCACTTTCATTGAGAGGGGTTGCCACGCTTCTAAGAAATAACGAGTTTCCAAAATACCAGCAAATATTTTTTCACCCAATCTTGATGATACTTGGTGGTAATGATCAGTACACAAATCCCACTTGGCTCACCAAATTTTGTTCTTCTAGTTCGAAGCTTTCGTCTACAGTAGCAGTTTTTATATTTTGGTTTCCCACTGTTCTCTCCTATATAGATAGATGAATTTGGAACTCTAAATCCAACATGGTTTGTAATAGCTCTTTGAAACTTCACAAAATAAAGGAGTTCTGAGTTTTGTCTCTGTGGTTTGTTTCCTCTTCAAGTAGCCCTAGGCACAGACTGTGGAAAACCACTTTCATTGAGAGGGGTTGCCACGCTTCTAAGAAATAACGAGTTTCCGAAATACCAGCAAATATTTTTTCACCCAATCTTGATGATACTTGTTGCTAATGATCAGTACACAAATCGCACTTGGCTCACCAAATTTTGTTCTTCTAGGTTGAAGCGTTCGTCTACAGTAGCAGTTTTTATATTTAGGTTTCTCTCTGTTCTCTCATATATAGATAGATGAATTTGAAACTCTAAATCCAACATGGATTGTAGTAGCTCTTTGAAACTTGACAAAATAAAGGAGTTCTCAGTTTTGTCTCTATGGTTTTTTCCTCTTCAAGTAGCCCTAGGCACAGACTGGGGAAAAGCACTTTCATTGAGAGGGGTTGCCAAGCTTCTAAGAAATAACGTGTTTTCAAAATACCAGCAAATATTTTTTCACCCAATCTTGATGATACTTGGTGGTAATGATCAGTACACAAATCCCACTTGGCTCACCAAATTTTGTTCTTCTAGGTTGAAGCGTTCGTCTACAGTAGCAGTTTTTATATTTAGGTTTCTCTCTGTTCTCTCCTATATAGATAGATGAATTTGGAACTCTAAATCCAACTTGGATTGTAGTAGCTCTTTGAAACTTGAAAAAATAAAGGAGTTCTCAGTTTTGTCTCTATGGTTTGTTTCGTCTTCAAGTAGCCCAAGGCACAGACTGTGGAAGCACTTTCATTGAGATGGGTTTCCAAGCTTCTAAGAAATAACGAGTTTCCAAAATACCAGCAAATATTTTTTCACCCAGTCTTGATGATACTTTGTGGTAATGATCAGTACACCAATCCCACTTGGCTCACCAAATTTTGTTCTTCTAGGTTGAAGCGTTCGTCTACAGTAGCAGTTTTTATATTTATATTTCTCTCTGTTTTCTCCTGTATAGACAGATGAATTTGGAACTCTAAATCCAACATGGTTTGTACTAGCTCTTTGAAACTTGAAAAATAAAAGCGTTCTCAGTTTTGTCTCTATGGATTGTTTCCTCTTCTCTTAGCCCTAGGCACAGACTGTGGAAAATCACTTTCATTGAGAGGGGTTGCCATGCTTCTAAGAAATAACGAGTTTCCGAAATACCAGCAAATATTTTTTCACACAATCTTGATGATACTTGTTGCTAATGATCAGTACACAAATCCCACTTGGCTCACCAAATTTTGTTCTTCTAGGTTGAAGCGTTCGTCTACAATAGCATTTTTTATATTTAGGTTTCACTCTGATCTCTTATATATAGATAGATGAATTTGGAACTCTAAATCCAATATGGTTTGTAATAGCTCTTTGCTACTTGACAAAATAAAGGAGTTCTCAGTTTTGTCTCTATGGTTTGTTTCCTCTTCAAATAGCCCTAGTCACAGACTGAGGAAAAGCACTTTCATTGAAAGGGGTTGCCAAGCTTCTAAGAAATTACGAGTTTCCGAAATACCAGCAAATAGTTTTTCACCCAATCTTGATGATACTTGTTACTATGATCAGTACACAAATCCAACTTGACTCATCAAATTTTGTTCTTCTAGTTTGAAGCGTTCGTCTACAGTAGCAGTTTTTATATTTAGGTTTCTCTCTGTTCTCTCCTATATAGATAGATGAATTTGGAACTCTAAATCCAACATGGATTGTAGTAGCTCTTTGAAACTTGACAAAATAAAGGAGTTCTGAGTTTTGTCTCTGTGGTTTGTTTCCTCTTCAAGTAGCCCTAGGCAAAGACTGTGGAAAACCATTTTCATTGAGAGGGGTTGCCACGCTTTTAAGAAATAACGAGTTTCCGAAATACCAGCATATATTTTTTCACCCAATCTTGATGATACTTGTTGCTAATGATCAGTACACAAATCCCACTTGGCTCACCAAATTTTGTTCTTCTAGGTTGAAGCGTTCGTCTACAGTAGCAGTTGTTATATTTAGGATTCTCTCTGTTCTCTCCTATATAGATAGATGAATTTGGAACTCTAAATCCAACATGGATTGTAGTAGCTCTTTGAAACTTGACAAAATAAATGAGTTCTCAGTTTTGTCTGTATGGTTTGTTTCCTCTTCAAGTAGCCCTAGTCACAGACTGTGGAAAAGCACTTTCATTGAGAGGGTTGCCAAGCTTTTAAGAAATTAGTATTTTCTGAAATACCAGCAATATTTTTTCACCCAATCTTGATGATACTTGTTGCTAATGATCAGTACACAAATCCCACTTGGCTCACCAAATTTTGTTCTTCTAGGTTGAAGCGTTCGTCTACAGTAGCAGTTTTTATATCTAGGTTTCCCTCTGTTCTCTCCTATATAGATAGATGAATTTGGAACTCTAAATCCAACATGGTTTGTAGTAGCTCTTTGAAACTTGACAAAATAAAGGAGTTCTCAGTTTTGTCTCTATGGGTTGTTTCTTCTTCAAGTAGCCGAAGCACAGACTGTGGAAAAGCCCTTCATTGAGAGGGGTTGCCAAGCTTCTAAGAAATTACGAGTTTCCGAAATACCAGCAAATATTTTTTTCACCCAATCTTGATGATACTTGGTGGTAATGATCAGTACAGAAATCCCACTTTGCTCACAAAATTTTGTTCTTCTAGGTTGAAGCATTCGTCTACAGTAGCAGTTTTTATATTTAGGTTTCCCTCTGTTCTCTCCTATTTAGATAGATGAATTTGGAACTCTAAATCCAACATGGTTTTTAGTAGCTCTTTGAAACTTGACAAAATAAAGGAGTTCTCAGTTTTGTCTCTATGGTTTGTTTCCTCTTCAAGTAGCCCTAGGCACAGACTGTGGAAAAGCAATTTCATTGAGAGTGGTTGCCAAGCTTCTAAGAAATAATGAGTTTCCGAAATACCAGCAAATATGTTTTCAGCCAATCTTGATGATACTTGTTGCTGATGATCAGGACACAAATCCCACTTGGCTCACCAAATTCTGTTCTTCTAGGTTGAAGCGTTCGTCTACAGTTGCAGTTTTTATATTTAGGTTTCCCTCTGTTTTCTCCTATATAGATAAATGATTTTGGAACTCTAAATCCAACATGTTTTGTAGTAGCTCTTTGAAACGTGACAAAATAAAGGAGTTCTCAGTTTTGTCTCTATGGTTTGTTTCCTCTTCAAGTAGCCCTAGGCACAGACTGTGGAAAAGCACTTTCATTGAGAGGGGTTGCCAAGCTTCTAAGAAATTACGAGTTTCCGAAATACCAGGAAATATTTTTTCACCCAATCTTGATGATACTTTGCGGTAATGATCAGTACACAAATCCCACTTGGCTCAACAAATTTTGTTCTTCTAGGTTGAAGCGTTCGTCCACAGTAGCAGTTTTTATATTTAGGTTTCCCTCTGTTCTCTCCTATATAGATAGATGAATTTGGAACTCTAAATCCAACATGGTTTGTACTAGCTCTTTGAAACTTGACAAAATAAAGGAGTTCTCAGTTTTGTCTGTACGGTTTGTTTCCTCTTCTTGTAGCCCTAGGCACAGACTGTGGAAAAGCACTTTCATTGAGATGGGTTGCCAAGCTTCTAAGAAATAACGAGTTTCCGAAATACCAGCAAATATTTTTTCACCCAATCTTGGTGATACTTGGTGGTAATGATCAGTACACAAATCCCACTTGGCTCACCAAATTTTGTTCTTCTAGGTTGAAGCGATCGTCTACAGTAGCAGTTTTTATATTTAGGTTTCACTCTGTTCTCTCATATATAGATAGATGAATTTGGAACTCTAAATCCAACATGGTTTGTAGTAGCTCTTTGAAACTTGACAAAATAAAGGAGTTCTCAGTTTTGTCTCTATGGTTTGTTTCCTCTTCAAGTAGCCCTAGTCACAGACTGTGGAAAAGCACTTTCATTGAGAGGGTTGCCAAGCTTCTAAAAAATTACGAGTTTCCGAAATACCAGCAAATATTGTTTCACCCAATCTTGATGATACTTGGTGGTAATGATCAGTACAAAATCCCACTTTGCTCACCAAATTTTGTTCTTCTACTTTGAAGCTTTCGTCTACAGTAGCAGTTTTTATATTTAGGTTTCCCTCTGTTCTCTCCTATTTAGATGGATGAATTTGGAACTCTAAATCCAACATGGTTTTTAGTAGCTCTTTGAAACTTGACAAAATAAAGGAGTTCTCAGTTTTGTCTCCATGGTTTGTTTCCTCTTCAAGTAGCCCTATGCACAGACTGTGGAAAAACACTTTCATTGAGAGGGGTTGCCAAGCTTCTAAGAAATAACGAGTTTCCGAAATACCAGCAAATATTTTTTCACCAATCTTGATGATACTTGTTGCTGATGATCAGTACACAAATCCCACTTGGCTCACCAAATTCTGTTCTTCTAGGTTGAAGCGTTCGTCTACAGTAGCAGTTTTTATATTTAGTTTTCCCTCTGTTCTCTCCTATATAGATAGATCAATTTGAAACTCTAAATCCAACATGGTTTGTAGTAGCTCTTTGAAACTTGACAAAATAAAGGAGTTCTCAGTTTTGTCTCTATGGTTTGTTTAGTCTTCAAGTAGCCCTAGGCACAGACTGTGGAAAGCACTTTCATTGATATGGATTGCCAAGCTTCTAAGAAATAACGAGTTTCCAAAATACCAGCAAATATTTTTTCACCCAATCTTGATGATACTTGGTGGAATGATCAGTACACAAATCCCACTTGGCTCACCAAATTTTGTTCTTCTAGGTTGAAGCGTTCGTCTACAGTAGCAGTTTTTATATTTAGATTTCCCTCTGTTCTCTCCTGTATAGATAGATGAATTTGGAACTCTAAATCCAACATGGTTTGTACTAGCTCTTTGAAACTTGAAAAATAAAAGCGTTCTCAGTTTTGTCTCTATGGATTGTTTCCTCTTCAAGTAGCCCTAGGCACAGACTGTGGAAAAGCACTTTCATTGAGAGGAGTTGCCAAGCTTCTAAGAAATAACGAGTTTCCGAAATACCAGCAAATATTTTTTCACCCAATCTTGATGATACTTGGTGGTAATGATGAGTACACAAATCCCACTTGGCTCACCAAATTTTGTTCTTCTAGGTTGAAGCGTTCGTCTACAATAGCAGTTTTTATATTTAGGTTTCACTCTGATCTCTAATATATAGATAGATGAATTTGGAACTCTAAATCCAACATGGTTTGTAATAGCTCTTTGATACTTGACAAAATAAAGGAGTTCTCAGTTTTGTCTCTATGGTTTGTTTCCTCTTCAAATAGCCCTAGTCACAGACTGAGGAAAAGCACTTTCATTGAGAGGGTTTGCCAAGCTTCTAAGAAAATACGAGTTTCCGAAATACCAGCAAATATTTTTTCACTAAATCTTGATGATACTTGTTGCTAATGATCAGTACACAAATCCCACTTGAATCACCAAATTTTGTTCTTCTAGGTTGAAGCTTTCGTCTACAGTAGCAGTTTTTATATTTAGGTTTCCCTCTGTTCTCTCCTATATAGATAGATTAATTTGGAACTCTATATCCAACATGGTTTGTAGTAGCTTTTTGAAACTTCACAAAATAAAGGAATTCTGAGTTTTATCTCTGTTGTTTGTTTCCTCTTCAAGTAGCCCTAGGCACAGACTGTGGAAAACGACTTTCATTGAGAGGGGTTGCCACGCTTCTAAGAAATAACGAGTTTCCAAAATACCAGCAAATATTTTCTCACCCAATCTTGATGATACTTGGTGGTAATGATCAGTACACAAATCCCACTTGGCTCACCAAATTTTGTTCTTCTAGGTTGAAGCTTTCGTCTACAGTAGCAGTTTTTATATTTAGGTTTCCCTCTGATCTCTCCTATATAGATAGATGAATTTGGAACTCTAAATCCAACATGGATTGTAGTAGCTCTTTGAAACTTCACAAAATAAAGGAGTTCTGAGTTTTGTATCTGTGGTTTGTTTCCTCTTCAAGTAGCCCTAGGCACAGACTGTGGAAAACCACTTTCATTGAGAGGGGTTGCAACGCTTCTAAGAAATAACGAGTTTCCGAAATACCAGCAAATATTTTTTCACCCAATCTTGATGATACTTGTTGCTAATGATCAGTACACAAATCCCACTTGGCTCACCAAATTTTGTTCTTCTAGGTTGAAGCGTTCGTCTACAGTAGCAGTTTTTATATTTAGGTTTCTCTCTGTTCTCTCATATATAGATAGATGAATTTGGAACTCTAAATCCAACATGGATTGTAGTAGCTCTTTGAAACTTGACAAAATAAAGGAGTTCTCAGTTTTGTCTCTATGGTTTGTTTCGTCTTCACGTAGCCCTAGGCACAGACTGTGGAAGCACTTTCATTGAGATGGGTTGCCAAGCTTCTAAGAAATAACGAGTTTCCAAAATACCAGCAAATATTTTTTCTCCCAGTCTTGATGATACTTTGTGGTAATGATCAGTACACAAATCCCACTTGGCTCACCAAATTTTGTTTTTCCAGGTTGAAGCGTTCGCTACAGTAGCAGTTTTTATATTTAGGTTTCCCTCTGTTCTCTCCTGTATAGATAGATGAATTTGGAACTGTAAATCCAACATGGTATTTAGTAGCTCTTTGAAACTTGACAAAATAAAAGCGTTCTCAGTTTTGTCTGTATGGATTGTTTCCTCTTCTATTAGCCCTAGGCACACACTGTGGAAAAGCACTTTCATTGAGACGGGTTGCCAAGCTTCTAAGAAACAACGAGTTTCCGAAATACCAGCAAATATTTTTTCACCCAATCTTGATGATACTTGGTGGTAATGATCAGTACACAGATCCCACTTGTCTCACCAAATTTTGTTCTTCTAGGTTGAAGCGTTCGTCCATAGTAGCAGTTTTTATATTTAGGTTTCACTCTGTTCTCTCATATATAGATAGATGAATTTGGAACTCTAAATCCAACATGGTTTGTAGTAGCTCTTTGAAACTTGACAAAATAAAGGAGTTCTCAGTTTTGTCTCTATGGTTTGTTTCCTCTTCAAGTAGCCCTAGGCACAGACTGTGGAAAAGCACTTTCATTGAGAGGGGTTGCCAAGCTTCTAAGAAATAACGAGTTTCCGAAATACCAGCAAATATTTTTTCACCCAATCTTGATGATACTTGTTGATAATGATCAGTACACAGATCCCACTTGGCTCACCAAATGTTGTTCTTCTAGGTTGAAGCGTTCGTCTACAAAAGCAGTTTTTATATTTAGGTTTCACAATGTTCTCTCATATATAGATAGATGAATTTTTAAATCTAAATCCAACATGGTTTGTAGTAGCTCTTTGAAACTTGACAAAATAAAGGAGTTCTCAGTTTTGTCTCTATGGTTTGTTTCCTCTTCAAGTAGCCCTAGGCACAGACTGTGGAAAAGCACTTTCATTGAGAGGGGTTGCCAAGCTTCTAAGAAATAACGAGTTTCCGAAATACCAGCAAATATTTTTTCACCCAATCTTGATGATACTTGTTGCTAATGATGAGTACACAAATCCCACTTGGCTCACCAAATTTTGTTCTTCTAGGTTGAAGCGTTCGTCTACAGTAGCAGTTTTTATATTTAGGTTTCTCTCTGTTCTCTCGTATATAGATAGATGAATTTGGAACTCTAAATCCAACTTGGATTGTAGTAGCTCTTTGAAACTTGACAAAATAAAGGAGTTCTCAGTTTTGTCACTATGGATTGTTTCCTCTTCAAGTTGCCCTACGCACAGACTGTGTAAGCACTTTCATTTAGATGGGTTGCAAAGCTGCTAAGAAATAACGAGTTTCCAAAATACCAGCAAATATTTTTTCACCCAATCTTGATGATACTTGGTGGTAATGATCACTACACAAATCCCACTTGGCTCACCAAATTTTGTTCTTCTAGGTTGAAGCGTTCGTCTACAGTAGCAGTTTTTGATATTTAGGTTTCTCTCTCTCCTATATAGATAGATTAATTTGGAACATTAAATCCAACATGGATTGTAGTAGCTCTTTGAAACTTGAGAAAATAAAGGAGTTCTCAGTTTTGTCTCTATGGTTAGTTTCCTCTTCAAGTAGCCCTAGGCACAGACTGTGGAAAACCACTTTCATTGAGAGGGGTTGCCAAGCTTCTAAGAAATAACGAGTTTGTGAAATACCAGCAAATATTTTTTCACCCAATCTTGATGATACTTGTTGCTAATGATCAGTACACAAATCCCACTTGGCTCACCAAATTGTGTTCTTCTAGGTTGAAGCGTTCGCCTACAGTAGCAGTTTTTATATTTAGGTTTCCCTCTGTTCTCTCCTATATAGATATATGAATTTGGAACTCTAAATCCAACATGGTTTGTGTTAGCTCTTTGAAACTTGACAAAATAAAGGAGTTCTCAGTTTTGTCTCTATGGTTTGTTTCCTCTTCAAGTACCCTAGGCACAGACTGTGGAAAAGCACTTTCATTGAGAGAGTTTGCCAAGCTTCTAAGAAATTACAAGTTTCCGAAATACCAGCAAATATTTTTTCACCCAATCTTGATGATACTTGGTGGTAATGATCAGTACACAAATCCCACTTGGCTCACCAAATTTTGTTCTTCTAGGTTGAAGCGTTCGTCTAGAGTAGCAGTTTTTATGTTTAGGTTTCTCTCTTTTCTCTCCTATATAGATAGATGAATTTGGAAATCTAAATCCAACATGGATTGTAGTAGCTCCTTGAAACTTGACAAAATAAAGGAGATCTCAGTTTTGTCTCTATGGTTTGTTTCCTCTTCAAGTACCCCTAGGCACAGACTGTGGAAAAGCACTTTCATTGAGAGGGGTTGACAAGCTTCTAAGAAATAACGAGTTTCCGAAATACCAGCAAATATTTTTTCACCAATCTTGATGATACTTGTTGATAATGATCAGTACACAGATCCCACTTGGCTCACCAAATTTTGTTCTTCTAGGTTGAAGCGTTCGTCTACAATAGCAGTTTTTATATTTAGGTTTCACTCTGTTCTCTCATATATAGATAGATGAATTTGGAACTCTAAATCCAACATGGTTTGTAGTAGCTCTTTGAAACTTGAGAAAATAAAGGAGTTCTCAGTTTTGTCTCTATGGTTTCTTTTCACTTCAAGTAGCCCTAGGCACAGACTGTGCAAATGCACTTTCATTGAGAGTGGTTGCCAAGCTTCTAAGAAATTACAAGTTACCGAAACAGCAGCAAATATTTTTACACCGAATCTTGATGATACTTGGTGGTAATGATCAGTACACAAATCCCACTTGGCTCACCAAATTTTGTTCTTCTAGGTTGAAGCGTTCGTCTACAGTAGCAGTTTTTATATTTAGGTTTCTCTCTGTTCTCTCCTATATAGATAGATGAATTTTGAACTCTAAATCCAACCATGGATTGTAGTAGCTCTTTGAAACTTGACAAAATAAAGGAGTTCTCAGTTTTGTCTCTATGGTTTGTTTCCTCTTCAAGTAGCCCTAGGCACAGACTGTGGAAAAGCACTTTCATTGAGAGGGGTTGCCAAGCTTCTAAGAAATAACGAGTTTCCGAAATACCAGCAAATATTTTTTCACCCAATCTTGATGATACTTGGTGGTAATGATCAGTACACAGATCCCACTTGACTCACCAAATTTTGTTCTTCTAGGTTGAAGCGTTCGTCTACAGTAGTCGTTTTTATATTTAGGTTTCACTCTGTTCTCTCATATATAGATAGATGAATTTGGAACTCTAAATCCAACATGGTTTGTAGTAGCTCTTTGAAACTTGACAAAATAAAGGAGTTCTGAGTTTTGTCTCTGTGGTTTGTTTCCTCTTCAAGTAGCCCTAGGCAAAGACTGTGGAAAACCATTTTCTTTGAGAGGGGTTGCCACGCTTCTAAGAAATAACGAGTTTCCGAAATACCAGCAAATATGTTTTCAGCCAATCTTGATGATACTTGTTGCTGATGATCAGTACACAAATCCCACTTGGCTCACCAAATTCTGTTCTTCTAGTTTGAAGCGTACGTCTACAGTTGCAGTTTTTATATTTAGGTTTCCCTCTGTTTTCTCCTATATAGATAGATGAATTTGGAACTCTAAATCCAACATGTTTTGTAGTAGCTCTTTGAAACGTGACAAAATAAAGGAGTTCTCAGTTTTGTCTCTATGGTTTGTTTCCTCTTCAAGTAGCCCTAGGCACAGACTGTGGAAAAGCACTTTCATTGAGAGGGGTTGCCAAGCTTCTAAGAAATTACGAGTTTCCGAAATACCAGCAAATATTTTTTCACCCAATCTTGATGATACTTTGCGGTAATGATCAGTACACAAATCCCACTTGGCTCAACAAATTTTGTTCTTCTAGGTTGAAGCGTTCGTCTACAGTAGCAGTTTTTATATTTAGGTTTCCCTCTGTTCTCTCCTATATAGATAGATGAATTTGGAACTCTAAATCCAACATGGTTTGTACTAGCTCTTTGAAACTTGACAAAATAAAGGAGTTCTCAGTTTTGTCTGTACGGTTTGTTTCCTCTTCTTGTAGCCCTAGGCACAGACTGTAGAACAGCACTTTCATTGAGAGGGGTTGCCAAGCTTCTAAGACATAACGAGTTTCCGAAATACCAGCAAATATTTTTTCACCCAATCTTGATGATACTTGTTGCTAATGATCAGTACACAAATCCCACTTGAATCACCAAATTTTGTTCTTCTAGGTTGAAGCTTTCGTCTACAGTAGCAGTTTTTATATTTAGGTTTCCCTCTGTTCTCTCCTATATAGATAGATGAATTTGGAACTCTAAATCCAACATGGTTTGTAGTAGCTTTTTGAAACTTCACAAAATAAAGGAATTCTGAGTTTTATCTCTGTTGTTTGTTTCCTCTTCAAGTAGCCCTAGGCACAGACTGTGGAAAACGACTTTCATTGAGAGGGGTTGCCACGCTTCTAAGAAATAACGAGTTTCCAAAATACCAGCAAATATTTTTTCACCCAATCTTGATGATACTTGGTGGTAATGATCAGTACACAAATCCCACTTGGCTCACCAAATTTTGTTCTTCTAGGTTGAAGCTTTCGTCTACAGTAGCAGTTTTTATATTTAGGTTTCCCTCTGTTCTCTCCTATATAGATAGATGAATTTGGAACTCTAAATCCAACATGGATTGTAGTAGCTCTTTGAAACTTCACAAAATAAAGGAGTTCTGAGTTTTGTCTCTGTGGTTTGTTTCCTCTTCAAGTAGCCCTAGGCACAGACTGTGGAAAACCACTTTCATTGAGAGGGGTTGCAACGCTTCTAAGAAATAACGAGTTTCCGAAATACCAGCAAATATTTTTTCACCCAATCTTGATGATACTTGGTGGTAATGATCAGTACACAAATCCCACTTGGCTCACCAAATTTTGTTCTTCTAGGTTGAAGCGTTCGTCTACAGTAGCAGTTTTTATATTTAGGTTTCTCTCTGTTCTCTCCTATATAGATAGATGAATTTTGAACTCTAAATCCAACATGGATTGTAGTAGCTCTTTGAAACTTGACAAAATAAAGGAGTTCTCAGTTTTGTCTCTATGGTTTGTTTCCTCTTCAAGTAGCCCTAGGCAAAGACTGTGGAAAACCATTTTCTTTGAGAGGGGTTGCCACGCTTCTAAGAAATAACGAGTTTCCGAAATACCAGCAAATATGTTTTCAGCCAATCTTGATGATACTTGTTGCTGATGATCAGTACACAAATTCCACTTGGCTCACCAAATTCTGTTCTTCTAGGTTGAAGCGTTCGTCTACAGTTGCAGTTTTTATATTTAGGTTTCCCTCTGTTCTCTCCTATATAGATAGATTAATTTGGAACATTAAATCCAACATGGATTGTAGTAGCTCTTTGAAACTTGAGAAAATAAAGGAGTTCTCAGTTTGTCTCTATGGTTAGTTTCCTCTTCAAGTAGCCCTAGGCACAGACTGTGGAAAACCACTTTCATTGAGAGGGGTTGCCAAGCTTCTAAGAAATAACAAGTTTGTGAAATACCAGCAAATATTTTTTCACCCAATCTTGATGATACTTGTTGCTAATGATCAGTACACAAATCCCACTTGGCTCACCAAATTGTGTTCTTCTAGGTTGAAGCGTTCGCCTACAGTAGCAGTTTTTATATTTAGGTTTCCCTCTGTTCTCTCCTATATAGATATATGAATTTGGAACTCTAAATCCAACATGGTTTGTGTTAGCTCTTTGAAACTTGACAAAATAAAGGAGTTCTCAGTTTTGTCTCTATGGTTTGTTTCCTCTTCAAGTACCCTAGGCACAGACTGTGGAAAAGCACTTTCATTGAGAGAGTTTGCCAAGCTTCTAAGAAATTACAAGTTTCCGAAATACCAGCAAATATTTTTTCACCCAATCTTGATGATACTTGGTGGTAATGATCAGTACACAAATCCCACTTGGCTCACCAAATTTTGTTCTTCTAGGTTGAAGCGTTCGTCTAGAGTAGCAGTTTTTATATTTAGGTTTCTCTCTTTTCTCTCCTATATAGATAGATGAATTTGGAAATCTAAATCCAACATGGATTGTAGTAGCTCCTTGAAACTTGACAAAATAAAGGAGTTCTCAGTTTTGTCTCTGTGGGTTGTTTCCTCTTCAAGTAGCCCTAGGCACAGACTGTGGAAAAACACTTTCATTGAGAGGGGTTGCCAAGCTTCTAAGAAATAACGAGTTTCCGAAATACCAGCAAATATTTTTTCACCCAATCTTGATGATACTTGTTGATAATGATCAGTACACAGATCCCACTTGGCTCACCAAATTTTGTTCTTCTAGGTTGAAGCGTTCGTCTACAATAGCAGTTTTTATATTTAGGTTTCACTCTGTTCTCTCATATATAGATAGATGAATTTGGAACTCTAAATCCAACATGGTTTGTAGTAGCTCTTTGAAACTTGACAAAATAAAGGAGTTCTCAGTTTTGTCTCTATGGTTTCTTTTCACTTCAAGTAGCCCTAGGCACAGACTGTGCAAATCCACTTTCATTGAGAGTGGTTGCCAAGCTTCTAAGAAATTACAAGTTACCGAAACAGCAGCAAATATTTTTACACCGAATCTTGATGATACTTGGTGGTAATGATCAGTACACAAATCCCACTTGGCTCACCAAATTTTGTTCTTCTAGGTTGAAGCGTTCGTCTACAGTAGCAGTTTTTATATTTAGGTTTCTCTCTGTTCTCTCCTATATAGATAGATGAATTTTGAACTCTAAATCCAACATGGATTGTAGTAGCTCTTTGAAACTTGACAAAATAAAGGAGTGCTCAGTTTTGTCTCTATGGTTTGTTTCCTCTTCAAGTAGCCCTAGGCACAGACTGTGGAAAAGCACTTTCATTGAGAGGGGTTGCCAAGCTTCTAAGAAATAACGAGTTTCCGAAATACCAGCAAATATTTTTTCACCCAATCTTGATGATACTTGGTGGTAATGATCAGTACACAGATCCCACTTGACTCACCAAATTTTGTTCTTCTAGGTTGAAGCGTTCGTCTACAGTAGTCGTTTTTATATTTAGGTTTCACTCTGTTCTCTCATATATAGATAGATGAATTTGGAACTCTAAATCCAACATGGTTTGTAGTAGCTCTTTGAAACTTGACAAAATAAAGGAGTTCTGAGTTTTGTCTCTGTGGTTTGTTTCCTCTTCAAGTAGCCCTAGGCAAAGACTGTGGAAAACCATTTTCTTTGAGAGGGGTTGCCACGCTTCTAAGAAATAACGAGTTTCCGAAATACCAGCAAATATGTTTTCAGCCAATCTTGATGATACTTGTTGCTGATGATCAGTACACAAATCCCACTTGGCTCACCAAATTCTGTTCTTCTAGTTTGAAGCGTACGTCTACAGTTGCAGTTTTTATATTTAGGTTTCCCTCTGTTTTCTCCTATATAGATAGATGAATTTGGAACTCTAAATCCAACATGTTTTGTAGTAGCTCTTTGAAACGTGACAAAATAAAGGAGTTCTCAGTTTTGTCTCTATGGTTTGTTTCCTCTTCAAGTAGCCCTAGGCACAGACTGTGGAAAAGCACTTTCATTGAGAGGGGTTGCCAAGCTTCTAAGAAATTACGAGTTTCCGAAATACCAGCAAATATTTTTTCACCCAATCTTGATGATACTTTGCGGTAATGATCAGTACACAAATCCCACTTGGCTCAACAAATTTTGTTCTTCTAGGTTGAAGCGTTCGTCTACAGTAGCAGTTTTTATATTTAGGTTTCCCTCTGTTCTCTCCTATATAGATAGATGAATTTGGAACTCTAAATCCAACATGGTTTGTACTAGCTCTTTGAAACTTGACAAAATAAAGGAGTTCTCAGTTTTGTCTGTACGGTTTGTTTCCTCTTCTTGTAGCCCTAGGCACAGACTGTAGAACAGCACTTTCATTGAGAGGGGTTGCCAAGCTTCTAAGACATAACGAGTTTCCGAAATACCAGCAAATATTTTTTCACCCAATCTTGATGATACTTGTTGCTAATGATCAGTACACAAATCCCACTTGAATCACCAAATTTTGTTCTTCTAGGTTGAAGCTTTCGTCTACAGTAGCAGTTTTTATATTTAGGTTTCCCTCTGTTCTCTCCTATATAGATAGATGAATTTGGAACTCTAAATCCAACATGGTTTGTAGTAGCTTTTTGAAACTTCACAAAATAAAGGAATTCTGAGTTTTATCTCTGTTGTTTGTTTCCTCTTCAAGTAGCCCTAGGCACAGACTGTGGAAAACGACTTTCATTGAGAGGGGTTGCCACGCTTCTAAGAAATAACGAGTTTCCAAAATACCAGCAAATATTTTTTCACCCAATCTTGATGATACTTGGTGGTAATGATCAGTACACAAATCCCACTTGGCTCACCAAATTTTGTTCTTCTAGGTTGAAGCTTTCGTCTACAGTAGCAGTTTTTATATTTAGGTTTCCCTCTGTTCTCTCCTATATAGATAGATGAATTTGGAACTCTAAATCCAACATGGATTGTAGTAGCTCTTTGAAACTTCACAAAATAAAGGAGTTCTGAGTTTTGTCTCTGTGGTTTGTTTCCTCTTCAAGTAGCCCTAGGCACAGACTGTGGAAAACCACTTTCATTGAGAGGGGTTGCAACGCTTCTAAGAAATAACGAGTTTCCGAAATACCAGCAAATATTTTTTCACCCAATCTTGATGATACTTGGTGGTAATGATCAGTACACAAATCCCACTTGGCTCACCAAATTTTGTTCTTCTAGGTTGAAGCGTTCGTCTACAGTAGCAGTTTTTATATTTAGGTTTCTCTCTGTTCTCTCCTATATAGATAGATGAATTTTGAACTCTAAATCCAACATGGATTGTAGTAGCTCTTTGAAACTTGACAAAATAAAGGAGTTCTCAGTTTTGTCTCTATGGTTTGTTTCCTCTTCAAGTAGCCCTAGGCAAAGACTGTGGAAAACCATTTTCTTTGAGAGGGGTTGCCACGCTTCTAAGAAATAACGAGTTTCCGAAATACCAGCAAATATGTTTTCAGCCAATCTTGATGATACTTGTTGCTGATGATCAGTACACAAATTCCACTTGGCTCACCAAATTCTGTTCTTCTAGGTTGAAGCGTTCGTCTACAGTTGCAGTTTTTATATTTACGTTTCCCTCTGTTTTCTCCTATATAGATACATGAATTTGGAACTCTAAATCCAACATGTTTTGTAGTAGCTCTTTGAAACGTGACAAAATAAAGGAGTTCTCAGTTTTGTCTCTATGGTTTGTTTCCTCTTCAAGTAGCCCTAGGCACAGACTGTGGAAAAGCACTTTCATTGAGAGGGTTGCCAAGCTTCTAAGAAATTACGAGTTTCCGAAATACCAGCAAATATTTTTTAACCCAATCTTGATGATACTTTGCGGTAATGATCAGTACACAAATCCCACTTGGCTCAACAAATTTTGTTCTTCTAGGTTGAAGCATTCGTCTACAGTAGCAGTTTTTATATTTAGGTTTCCCTCTGTTCTCTCCTATATAGATAGATGAATCTGGAACTCTAAATCCAACATGGTTTGTACTAGCTCTTTGAAACTTGACAAAATAAAGGAGTTCTCAGTTTTGTCTGTACGGTTTGTTTCCTCTTCTTGTAGCCCTAGGCACAGACTGTGGAAAAGCACTTTCATTGAGAGGGGTTGCCAAGCTTCTAAGACATAACGAGTTTCCGAAATACCAGCAAATATTTTTCACCCAATCTTGGTAATACTTGGTGGTAATGATCAGTACACAAATCCCACTTGGCTCACCAAATTTTGTTCTTCTAGGTTGAAGCGTTCGTCTACAGTAGCAGTTTTTATATTTAGGTTTCACTCTGTTCTCTCATATATAGATAGATGAATTTGGAACTCTAAATACAACATGGTTTGTAGTAGCTCTTTGAAACTTGACAAAATAAAGGAGTTCTCAGTTTTGTCTCTATGGTTTGTTTCCTCTTCAAGTAGCCCTAGTCACAGACTGTGGAAAAGCACTTTCATTGAGAGGGTTGCCAAGCTTCTAAAAAATTACGGGTTTCCGAAATACCAGCAAATATTGTTTCACCCAATCTTGATGATACTTGGTGGTAATGATCAGTACACAAATCCCACTTGGCTCACCAAATTTTGTTCTTCTAGGTTGAAGCATTCGTCTACAGTAGCAGTTTTTATATTTAGGTTTCCCTCTGTTCTCTCCTATTTAGATGGATGAATTTGGAACTGTAAATCCAACATGGTTTTTAGTAGCTCTTTGAAACTTGACAAAATAAAGGAGTTCTCAGTTTTGTCTCTATGGTTTGTTTCCTCTTCAAGTAGCCCTATGCACAGACTGTGGAAAAGCACTTTCATTGAGAGGGGTTGCCAAGCTTCTAAGAAATAACGAGTTTCCGAAATACCAGCAAATATTTTTTCAGCCAATCTTGATGATACTTGTTGCTGATGATCAGTACACAAATCCCACTTGGCTCACCAAATTCTGTTCTTCTAGGTTGAAGCGTTCGTCTACAGTAGCAGTTTTTATATTTAGTTTTCCCTCTGTTCTCTCCTATATAGATAGATCAATTTGGAACTCTAAATCCAACATGGTTTATAGTAGCTCTTTGAAACTTGACAAAATAAAGGAGTTCTCAGTTTTGTCTCTATGGTTTGTTTCCTCTTCAAGTAGCCCTAGGCACAGACTGTGGAAAGCACTTTCATTGAGATGGATTGCCAAGCTTCTAAGAAATAACGAGTTTCCAAAATACCAGCAAATATTTTTTCACCCAATCTTGATGATACTTGGTGGAATGATCAGTACACAAATCCCACTTGGCTCACCAAATTTTGTTCTTCTAGGTTGAAGCATTCGTCTACAGTAGCAGTTTTTATATTTAGATTTCCCTCTGTTCTCTCCTGTATAGATAGATGAATTTGGAACTGTAAATCCAACATGGTTTGTACTAGCTCTTTGAAACTTGACAAAATAAAGGAGTTCTCAGTTTTGTCTCTATGGTTTTTTCCTCTTCAAGTAGCCGTAGGCACAGACTGTGGAAAAGCACTTTCATTGAGAAGGGTTGCCAAGCTTCTAAGAAATAACGAGTTTCCGTAATACCAGCAAATATTTTTTCACCCAATCTTGATGA
This sequence comes from Callospermophilus lateralis, assembly GCF_048772815.1. Taxonomy (NCBI): domain Eukaryota; kingdom Metazoa; phylum Chordata; class Mammalia; order Rodentia; family Sciuridae; genus Callospermophilus; species Callospermophilus lateralis. Next base: position 37,463 of record NW_027516323.1, read on the forward strand.
TACTTGTTGCTAATGATCAGTACACAAATCCCACTTGGCTAACCAAATTTTCTTCTTCTAGGTTGAAGCGTTCGTCTACAGTAGCAGTTTTTATATTTAGGTTTCTCTCTGTTCTCTAATATATATTTAGATGAATGTGGAACTCTAAATCCAACATGGACTGTAGTAGCTCTTTGAAACTTGACAAAATAAAGGAGTTCTCAGTTTTGTCTCTATGGTTTGTTTCGTCTTCACGTAGCCCTAGGCACAGACTGTGGAAGCACTTTCATTGAGATGGGTTGCCAAGCTTCTAAGAAATAACGAGTTTCCAAAATACCAGCAAATATTTTTTCACCCAGTCTTGATGATACTTTGTGGTAATGATCAGTACACAAATCCCACTTGGCTCACCAAATTTTGTTCTTCCAGGTTGAAGCGTTCGCTACAGTAGCAGTTTTTATATTTAGGTTTCCCTCTGTTCTCTCCTGTATAGATAGATGAATTTGGAACTGTAAATCCAACATGGTATTTAGTAGCTCTTTGAAACTTGACAAAATAAAAGCGTTCTCAGTTTTGTCTGTATGGATTGTTACCTCTTCTATTAGCCCTAGGCACACACTGTGGAAAAGCACTTTCATTGAGACGGGTTGCCAAGCTTCTAAGAAACAACGAGTTTCCGAAATACCAGCAAATATTTTTTCACCCAATCTTGATGATACTTGGTGGTAATGATCAGTACACAGATCCCACTTGTCTCACCAAATTTTGTTCTTCTAGGTTGAAGCGTTCGTCCATAGTAGCAGTTTTTATATTTAGGTTTCACTCTGTTCTCTCATATATAGATAGATGAATTTGGAACTCTAAATCCAACATGGTTTGTAGTAGCTCTTTGAAACTTGACAAAATAAAGGAGTTCTCAGTTTTGTCTCTGTGGTTTGTTTGCTCTTCAAGTAGCCCTAGGCACAGACTGTGGAAAAGCACTTTCATTGAGAGGGGTTGCCAAGCTTCTAAGAAATAACGAGTTTCCGAAATACCAGCAAATATTTTTTCACCCAATCTTGATGATACTTGTTGATAATGATCAGTACACAGATCCCACTTGGCTCACCAAATGTTGTTCTTCTAGGTTGAAGCGTTCGTCTACAAAAGCAGTTTTTATATTTAGGTTTCACTCTGTTCTCTCATATATAGATAGATGAATTTTTAAATCTAAATCCAACATGGTTTGTAGTAGCTCTTTGAAACTTGACAAAATAAAGGAGTTCTCAGTTTTGTCTCTATGGTTTGTTTCCTCTTCAAGTAGCCCTAGGCACAGACTGTGGAAAAGCACTTTCATTGAGAGGGGTTGCCAAGCTTCTAAGAAATAACGAGTTTCCGAAATACCAGCAAATATTTTTTCACCCAATCTTGATGATACTTGTTGCTAATGATGAGTACACAAATCCCACTTGGCTCACCAAATTTTGTTCTTCTAGGTTGAAGCGTTCGTCTACAGTAGCAGTTTTTATATTTAGGTTTCTCTCTGTTCTCTCGTATATAGATAGATGAATTTGGAACTCTAAATCCAACTTGGATTGTAGTAGCTCTTTGAAACTTGACAAAATAAAGGAGTTCTCAGTTTTGTCACTATGGATTGTTTCCTCTTCAAGTTGCCCTACGCACAGACTGTGTAAGCACTTTCATTTAGATGGGTTGCAAAGCTGCTAAGAAATAACGAGTTTCCAAAATACCAGCAAATATTTTTTCACCCAATCTTGATGATACTTGGTGGTAATGATCAGTACACAAATCCCACTTGGCTCACCAAATTTTGTTCTTCTAGGTTGAAGCTTTCGTCTACAGTAGCAGTTTTTATATTTAGGTTTCCCTCTGTTCTCTCCTATATAGATAGATGAATTTGGAACTCTAAATCCAACATGGATTGTAGTAGCTCTTTGAAACTTCACAAAATAAAGGAGTTCTGAGTTTTGTCTCTGTGGTTTGTTTCCTCTTCAAGTAGCCCTAGGCACAGACTGTGGAAAACCACTTTCATTGAGAGGGGTTGCAACGCTTCTAAGAAATAACGAGTTTCCGAAATACCAGCAAATATTTTTTCACCCAATCTTGATGATACTTGGTGGTAATGATCAGTACACAAATCCCACTTGGCTCACCAAATTTTGTTCTTCTAGGTTGAAGCGTTCGTCTACAGTAGCAGTTTTTATATTTAGGTTTCTCTCTGTTCTCTCCTATATAGATAGATGAATTTTGAACTCTAAATCCAACATGGATTGTAGTAGCTCTTTGAAACTTGACAAAATAAAGGAGTTCTCAGTTTTGTCTCTATGGTTTGTTTCCTCTTCAAGTAGCCCTAGGCAAAGACTGTGGAAAACCATTTTCTTTGAGAGGGGTTGCCACGCTTCTAAGAAATAACGAGTTTCCGAAATACCAGCAAATATGTTTTCAGCCAATCTTGATGATACTTGTTGCTGATGATCAGTACACAAATTCCACTTGGCTCACCAAATTCTGTTCTTCTAGGTTGAAGCGTTCGTCTACAGTTGCAGTTTTTATATTTACGTTTCCCTCTGTTTTCTCCTATATAGATACATGAATTTGGAACTCTAAATCCAACATGTTTTGTAGTAGCTCTTTGAAACGTGACAAAATAAAGGAGTTCTCAGTTTTGTCTCTATGGTTTGTTTCCTCTTCAAGTAGCCCTAGGCACAGACTGTGGAAAAGCACTTTCATTGAGAGGGTTGCCAAGCTTCTAAGAAATTACGAGTTTCCGAAAAACCAGCAAATATTTTTTCACCCAATCTTGATGAAACTTTGCGGTAATGATCAGTACACAAATCCCACTTGGCTCAACAAATTTTGTTCTTCTAGGTTGAAGCATTCGTCTACAGTAGCAGTTTTTATATTTAGGTTTCCCTCTGTTCTCTCCTATATAGATAGATGAATCTGGAACTCTAAATCCAACATGGTTTGTACTAGCTCTTTGAAACTTGACAAAATAAAGGAGTTCTCAGTTTTGTCTGTACGGTTTCTTTCCTCTTCTTGTAGCCCTAGGCACAGACTGTGGAAAAGCACTTTCATTGAGAGGGGTTGCCAAGCTTCTAAGACATAACGAGTTTCCGAAATACCAGCAAATATTTTTCACCCAATCTTGGTAATACTTGGTGGTAATGATCAGTACACAAATCCCACTTGGCTCACCAAATTTTGTTCTTCTAGGTTGAAGCGTTCGTCTACAGTAGCAGTTTTTATATTTAGGTTTCACTCTGTTCTCTCATATATAGATAGATGAATTTGGAACTCTAAATACAACATGGTTTGTAGTAGCTCTTTGAAACTTGACAAAATAAAGGAGTTCTCAGTTTTGTCTCTATGGTTTGTTTCCTCTTCAAGTAGCCCTAGTCACAGACTGTGGAAAAGCACTTTCATTGAGAGGGTTGCCAAGCTTCTAAAAAATTACGGGTTTCCGAAATACCAGCAAATATTGTTTCACCCAATCTTGATGATACTTGGTGGTAATGATCAGTACACAAATCCCACTTGGCTCACCAAATTTTGTTCTTCTAGGTTGAAGCATTCGTCTACAGTAGCAGTTTTTATATTTAGGTTTCCCTCTGTTCTCTCCTATTTAGATGGATGAATTTGGAACTGTAAATCCAACATGGTTTTTAGTAGCTCTTTGAAACTTGACAAAATAAAGGAGTTCTCAGTTTTGTCTCTATGGTTTGTTTCCTCTTCAAGTAGCCCTATGCACAGACTGTGGAAAAGCACTTTCATTGAGAGGGGTTGCCAAGCTTCTAAGAAATAACGAGTTTCCGAAATACCAGCAAATATTTTTTCAGCCAATCTTGATGATACTTGTTGCTGATGATCAGTACACAAATCCCACTTGGCTCACCAAATTCTGTTCTTCTAGGTTGAAGCGTTCGTCTACAGTAGCAGTTTTTATATTTAGTTTTCCCTCTGTTCTCTCCTATATAGATAGATCAATTTGGAACTCTAAATCCAACATGGTTTATAGTAGCTCTTTGAAACTTGACAAAATAAAGGAGTTCTCAGTTTTGTCTCTATGGTTTGTTTCCTCTTCAAGTAGCCCTAGGCACAGACTGTGGAAAGCACTTTCATTGAGATGGATTGCCAAGCTTCTAAGAAATAACGAGTTTCCAAAATACCAGCAAATATTTTTTCACCCAATCTTGATGATACTTGGTGGAATGATCAGTACACAAATCCCACTTGGCTCACCAAATTTTGTTCTTCTAGGTTGAAGCATTCGTCTACAGTAGCAGTTTTTATATTTAGATTTCCCTCTGTTCTCTCCTGTATAGATAGATGAATTTGGAACTGTAAATCCAACATGGTTTGTACTAGCTCTTTGAAACTTGACAAAATAAAGGAGTTCTCAGTTTTGTCTCTATGGTTTTTTCCTCTTCAAGTAGCCGTAGGCACAGACTGTGGAAAAGCACTTTCATTGAGAAGGGTTGCCAAGCTTCTAAGAAATAACGAGTTTCCGTAATACCAGCAAATATTTTTTCACCCAATCTTGATGATACTTGTTGCTAATGATCAGTACACAAATCCCACTTGGCTAACCAAATTTTCTTCTTCTAGGTTGAAGCGTTCGTCTACAGTAGCAGTTTTTATATTTAGGTTTCTCTCTGTTCTCTAATATATATTTAGATGAATGTGGAACTCTAAATCCAACATGGACTGTAGTAGCTCTTTGAAACTTGACAAAATAAAGGAGTTCTCAGTTTTGTCTCTATGGTTTGTTTCGTCTTCACGTAGCCCTAGGCACAGACTGTGGAAGCACTTTCATTGAGATGGGTTGCCAAGCTTCTAAGAAATAACGAGTTTCCAAAATACCAGCAAATATTTTTTCACCCAGTCTTGATGATACTTTGTGGTAATGATCAGTACACAAATCCCACTTGGCTCACCAAATTTTGTTCTTCCAGGTTGAAGCGTTCGCTACAGTAGCAGTTTTTATATTTAGGTTTCCCTCTGTTCTCTCCTGTATAGATAGATGAATTTGGAACTGTAAATCCAACATGGTATTTAGTAGCTCTTTGAAACTTGACAAAATAAAAGCGTTCTCAGTTTTGTCTGTATGGATTGTTACCTCTTCTATTAGCCCTAGGCACACACTGTGGAAAAGCACTTTCATTGAGACGGGTTGCCAAGCATCTAAGAAACAACGAGTTTCCGAAATACCAGCAAATATTTTTTCACCCAATCTTGATGATACTTGGTGGTAATGATCAGTACACAGATCCCACTTGTCTCACCAAATTTTGTTCTTCTAGGTTGAAGCGTTCGTCCATAGTAGCAGTTTTTATATTTAGGTTTCACTCTGTTCTCTCATATATAGATAGATGAATTTGGAACTCTAAATCCAACATGGTTTGTAGTAGCTCTTTGAAACTTGACAAAATAAAGGAGTTCTCAGTTTTGTCTCTGTGGTTTGTTTCCTCTTCAAGTAGCCCTAGGCACAGACTGTGGAAAAGCACTTTCATTGAGAGGGGTTGCCAAGCTTCTAAGAAATAACGAGTTTCCGAAATACCAGCAAATATTTTTTCACCCAATCTTGATGATACTTGTTGATAATGATCAGTACACAGATCCCACTTGGCTCACCAAATGTTGTTCTTCTAGGTTGAAGCGTTCGTCTACAAAAGCAGTTTTTATATTTAGGTTTCACTCTGTTCTCTCATATATAGATAGATGAATTTTTAAATCTAAATCCAACATGGTTTGTAGTAGCTCTTTGAAACTTGACAAAATAAAGGAGTTCTCAGTTTTGTCTCTATGGTTTGTTTCCTCTTCAAGTAGCCCTAGGCACAGACTGTGGAAAAGCACTTTCATTGAGAGGGGTTGCCAAGCTTCTAAGAAATAACGAGTTTCCGAAATACCAGCAAATATTTTTTCACCCAATCTTGATGATACTTGTTGCTAATGATGAGTACACAAATCCCACTTGGCTCACCAAATTTTGTTCTTCTAGGTTGAAGCGTTCGTCTACAGTAGCAGTTTTTATATTTAGGTTTCTCTCTGTTCTCTCGTATATAGATAGATGAATTTGGAACTCTAAATCCAACTTGGATTGTAGTAGCTCTTTGAAACTTGACAAAATAAAGGAGTTCTCAGTTTTGTCACTATGGATTGTTTCCTCTTCAAGTTGCCCTACGCACAGACTGTGTAAGCACTTTCATTTAGATGGGTTGCAAAGCTGCTAAGAAATAACGAGTTTCCAAAATACCAGCAAATATTTTTTCACCCAATCTTGATGATACTTGGTGGTAATGATCACTACACAAATCCCACTTGGCTCACCAAATTTTGTTCTTCTAGGTTGAAGCGTTCGTCTACAGTAGCAGTTTTTGATATTTAGGTTTCTCTCTCTCCTATATAGATAGATTAATTTGGAACATTAAATCCAACATGGATTGTAGTAGCTCTTTGAAACTTGAGAAAATAAAGGAGTTCTCAGTTTTGTCTCTATGGTTAGTTTCCTCTTCAAGTTGCCCTAGGCACAGACTGTGGAAAACCACTTTCATTGAGAGGGGTTGCCAAGCTTCTAAGAAATAACGAGTTTCCGAAATACCAGCAAATATTTGTTCAACCAATCTTGATGATACTTTGTGGTAATGATAAGTACACAGATCCCACATGGCTCACCAAATTTTGTTCTTCTAGGTTGAAGCGTTCGTCTACAGTAGCCGTTTTTATATTTAGGTTTCACTCTGTTCTCTCATATAGATAGATGAATTTGGAACTCTAAATCCAACATGGTTTGTAGTAGCTCTTTGAAACTTGAAAAATAAAGGAGTTCTCAGTTTTGTCTCTATGGTTTGTTTCCTCTTCAAGTAGCCCTAGGCTCAGACTGAGGAAAAGCACTTTCATTGAGAGGGGTTGCCAAGCTTCTAAAAAATAACGAGTTTCCGAAGTACCAGCAAATATTTTTTCACCCAATCTTGATGATACTTGTTGCTAACGATCAATTCACAACTCCCACTTGACTCACCATATTTTGTTCTTCTAGGTTGAAGCGTTCGTCTAAAATAGCAGTTTTTATATTTAGGTTTCCCTCTGTTTTCTCCTGTATAGATAGATGAATTTGGAACTCTAAATCCAACATGGTTTGTAGTAGCTCTTTGAAACTTGACAAAATAAAGGAGTTCTCAGTTTTGTCTCTATGGATTGTTTCCTATTCAATTAGCTCTAGGCACACACTGGGGAAAAGCACTTTTATTGAGAGGGGTTGCCAAGCTTCTAAGAAATAACGAGTTTGTGAAATACCAGCAAATATTTTTTCACCCAATCTTGATGATACTTGTTGCTAATGATCAGTACACAAATCCCACTTGGCTCACCAAATTGTGTTCTTCTAGGTTGAAGCGTTCGCCTACAGTAGCAGTTTTTATATTTAGGTTTCCCTCTGTTCTCTCCTATATAGATATATGAATTTGGAACTCTAAATCCAACATGGTTTGTAGTAGCTCTTTGAAACTTGACAAAATAAAGGAGTTCTCAGTTTTGTCTCTATGGTTTGTTTCCTCTTCAAGTACCCTAGGCACAGACTGTGGAAAAGCACTTTCATTGAGAGAGTTTGCCAAACTTCTAAGAAATTACAAGTTTCCGAAATACCAGCAAATATTTTTTCACCCAATCTTGATGATACTTGGTGGTAATGATCAGTACACAAATCCCACTTGGCTCACCAAATTTTGTTCTTCTAGGTTGAAGCGTTCGTCTACAGTAGCAGTTTTTATATTTAGGTTTCTCTCTTTTCTCTAATATAGATAGATGAATTTGGAACTCTAAATCCAACATGGATTGTAGTAGCTCCTTGAAACTTGACAAAATAAAGGAGTTCTCAGTTTTGTCTCTGTGGGTTGTTTCCTCTTCAAGTAGCCCTAGGCACAGACTGTGGAAAAACACTTTCATTGAGAGGGGTTGCCAAGCTTCTAAGAAATAACGAGTTTCCGAAATACCAGCAAATATTTTTTCACCCAATCTTGATGATACTTGTTGATAATGATCAGTACACAGATCCCACTTGGCTCACCAAATTTTGTTCTTCTAGGTTGAAGCGTTCGTCTACAGTAGCAGTTTTTATATTTAGGTTTCTCTCTGTTCTCTCCTATATAGATAGATGAATTTGGAATTTTAAATCCAACATGGATTGTAGTAGCTCTTTGAAACTAGACAAAATAAAGGAGTTCTCAGTTTTGTCTCTATGGTTTGTTTCCTCTTCAAGTAGCCCTAGGCACAGACTGTGGAAAAGCACTTTCATTGAGAGGTGTTGCCAAGCTTCTAAGAAATAACGAGTTTCCGAAATACCAGCAAATATTTTTTCACCCAATCTTGATGATACTTGTTGCTAATGATCAGTACACAGATCCCACTTAGCTCACTAAATTTTGTTCTTCTAGATTGAAGAGTTCGTCTACAGTAGCAGTTTTTATATTTAGGTTTCCATCTGTCCTCTCCTATATAGAAAGATGAATTTGGAATTCTAAATCCAACATGGTTTGTAGTAGCGCTTTGAAACTTGACAAAATAAAGGAGTTCTCAGTTTTGTCGCTATGGTTTGCTTCCTCTTCAAGTAGCCCTAGGCACAGACTGTGGAAAAGCACTTTCATTGAGAGGTGTTGCAGAGCTTCTAAGAAATAACGAGTTCCCAAAATACCAGCAAATATTTTTTCACCCAATCTTGATGATACTTGTTGCTAATGATCAGTACACAAATCCCACTTGGCTCACCAAATTTTCTTCTTCTAGGTTGAAGCGTTCGTCTACAGTAGCAGTTTTTATATTTAGGTTTCTCTCTGTTCTCTCCTATATAGATAGATGAATTTGGAACTCTAAATCCAACATGGTTTGTAGTAGCTCTTGGAAACTTGACAAAATAAAGGAGTTCTCAGTTTTGTCTCTATGGTTTCTTTTCACTTCAAGTAGCCCTAGGCACAGACTGTGCAAATGCACTTTCAATGAGAGTGGTTGCCAAGCTTCTAAGAAATTACAAGTTACCGAAACAGCAGCAAATATTTTTACACCGAATCTTGATGATACTTGGTGGTAATGATCAGTACACAAATCCCACTTGGCTCACCAAATTTTGTTCTTCTAGGTTGAAGCGTTCGTCTACAGTAGCAGTTTTTATATTTAGGTTTCTCTCTGTTCTCTCCTATATAGATAGATGAATTTGGAACTCTAAATCCAACATGGATTGTAGTAGCTCTTTGAAACTTGACAAAATAAAGGAGATCTCAGTTTTGTCTCTATGGTTTGTTTCCTCTTCAAGTACCCCTAGGCACAGACTGTGGAAAAGCACTTTCATTGAGAGGGGTTGCCAAGTTTCTAAGAAATTACGAGTTTCCTAAATACCAGCAAATATTTTTTCACCCAATTTTGATGATACTTGGTGGTAATGATCAGTACACAGTACCCACTTGGCTCACCAAATTTTGTTCTTCTAGGTTGAAGCGTTCGTCTACAGTAGCAGTTTTTATATTTAGGTTTCTCTCTGTTCTCTCCTATATAGATAGATGAATTTGGAATTTTAAATCCAACATGGATTGTAGTAGCTCTTTGAAACTTGACAAAATAAAGGAGTTCTCAGTTTTGTCTCTATGGTTTGTTTCCTCTTCAAGTAGCCCTAGGCACAGACTGTGGAAAAGCACTTTCATTGAGAGGTGTTGCCAAGCTTCTAAGAAATAACGAGTTTCCGAAATACCAGCAAATATTTTTTCACCCAATCTTGATGATACTTGTTGCTAATGATCAGTACACAGATCCCACTTAGCTCACTAAATTTTGTTCTTCTAGATTGAAGAGTTCGTCTACAGTAGCAGTTTTTATATTTAGGTTTCCATCTGTCCTCTCCTATATAGAAAGATGAATTTGGAATTCTAAATCCAACATGGTTTGTAGTAGCGCTTTGAAACTTGACAAAATAAAGGAGTTCTCAGTTTTGTCGCTATGGTTTGCTTCCTCTTCAAGTAGCCCTAGGCACAGACTGTGGAAAAGCACTTTCATTGAGAGGTGTTGCAGAGCTTCTAAGAAATAACGAGTTCCCAAAATACCAGCAAATATTTTTTCACCCAATCTTGATGATACTTGTTGCTAATGATCAGTACACAAATCCCACTTGGCTCACCAAATTTTCTTCTTCTAGGTTGAAGCGTTCGTCTACAGTAGCAGTTTTTATATTTAGGTTTCTCTCTGTTCTCTCCTATATAGATAGATGAATTTGGAACTCTAAATCCAACATGGTTTGTAGTAGCTCTTGGAAACTTGACAAAATAAAGGAGTTCTCAGTTTTGTCTCTATGGTTTCTTTTCACTTCAAGTAGCCCTAGGCACAGACTGTGCAAATGCACTTTCAATGAGAGTGGTTGCCAAGCTTCTAAGAAATTACAAGTTACCGAAACAGCAGCAAATATTTTTACACCGAATCTTGATGATACTTGGTGGTAATGATCAGTACACAAATCCCACTTGGCTCACCAAATTTTGTTCTTCTAGGTTGAAGCGTTCGTCTACAGTAGCAGTTTTTATATTTAGGTTTCTCTCTGTTCTCTCCTATATAGATAGATGAATTTGGAACTCTAAATCCAACATGGATTGTAGTAGCTCTTTGAAACTTGACAAAATAAAGGAGATCTCAGTTTTGTCTCTATGGTTTGTTTCCTCTTCAAGTACCCCTAGGCACAGACTGTGGAAAAGCACTTTCATTGAGAGGGGTTGCCAAGTTTCTAAGAAATTACGAGTTTCCTAAATACCAGCAAATATTTTTTCACCCAATTTTGATGATACTTGGTGGTAATGATCAGTACACAGTACCCACTTGGCTCACCAAATTTTGTTCTTCTAGGTTGAAGCGTTCGTCTACAGTAGCAGTTTTTATACTTAGGTTTCACTCTGTTCTCTCATATATAGATAGATGAATTTGGAACTCTAAATCCAACATGGTTTGTAGTAGCTCCTTGAAACTTGACAAAATAAAGAATTCTGAGTTTTGTCTCTATGGTTTGTTTCCTCTTCAAGTAGCCCTAGGCACAGACTGTGGAAAACCACTTTCATTGAGAGGGGATGCCAAGCTTCTAAGAAATAACGAGTTTCCGAAATACCAGCAAATATTTTTTCACCCAATCTTGATGATACTTGTTGATAATGATCAGTACACAGATCCCACTTGGCTCACCAAATTTTGTTCTTCTAGGTTGAAGAGTTCGTCTACAAGAGCAGTTTTTATATTTAGGTTTCACTCTGTTCTCTCATATATAGATAGATGAATTTGGAAATCTAAATCCAACATGGTTTGTAGTAGCTCTTAGATACTTGACAAAATAAAGGAGTTCTGAGTTTTGTCTCTATGGTTTGTTTCCTCTTCAAGTAGCCCTAGGCACAGACTGTGGAAAACTACTTTCATTGAGAGGTGTTGCCAAGCTTCTAAGAAATAACGATTTTCCGAAATACCAGCAAATATTTTTTAACCCAATCTTGATGATACTGGTTTCAAATGATCAGTACACAAATCCCACTTGGCTCAACAAATTGTGTTCTTCTAGGTTGAAGCGGTGGCCTACAGTAGAAGTTTTAATATTTAGGTTTCCCTCTGTTCTCTCATATAGATATATGAATTTGGAACACTAAATCCAACATGGTTTGTAGTAGCTCTTTGAAACTTGACAAAATAAAGGAGATCTCTGTTTTGTCTCTATGGTTTGTTTCCTCTTCAAGTAGCCCTAGGCACAGACTGTGGAAAAGCACTTTCATTGAGAGGGGTTGCCAAGCTTCTAAGAAATAACGAGTTTCCAAAATACCAGCAAATATTTTTTCACCCAATCTTGATGATACTTGGTGGTAATGATCAGTACACAAATCCCACTTGGCTCACCAAATTTTGTTCTTCTAGTTTGAAGCTTTCATCTACAGTAGCAGTTTTTATATTTAGGTTTCCCTCTGTTCTCTCATATATAGATAGATGAATTTGGAACTCTAAATCCAACATGGATTGTAGTAGCTTTTTGAAACTTGACAAAATAAAGGAGTTCTCAGTTTTGTCTCTATGGTTTTTTCCTCTTCAAGTAGCCCTAGTCACAGACTGTGGAAGCACTTTCATTGAGATGGGTTGCCAAGCTTGTAAGAAATAAGGAGTTTCCAAAATACCAGCAAATATTTTTTCACCCAATCTTGATGATACTTGGTGGTATTGATCAGTACACAAATCTCACTTGGCTCACCAAATTTTGTTCTTCTAGGTTGAAGCGTTCGTCTACAGTAGCAGTTTTTATATTTAGGTTTCTCTCTGTTCTCTCATATATAGATAGATGAATTTTTAACTCTAAATCCAACATGGAATGTAGTAGCTCTTTGAAACTTGACAAAATAAAGGAGTTCTCAGTTTTGTCTGTACGGTTTGTTTCCTCTTCTTGTAGCCCTAGGCACAGACTGTGGAAAAGCACTTTCATTGAGAGGGGTTGCCAAGCTTCTAAGAAATAACGTGTTTTCAAAATACCAGCAAATATTTTTTCACCCAATCTTGATGATACTTGGTGGTAATGATCAGTACACAAATCCCACTTGGCTCACCAAATTTTGTTCTTCTAGTTTGAAGCGTTCGTCTACAGTAGCAGTTTTTATATTTAGGTTTCTCTCTGTTCTCTCCTATATAGATAGATGAATTTGGAACTCTAAATCCAACATGGATTGTAGTAGCTCTTTGAAACTTGAAAAATAAAGGAGTTCTCAGTTTTGTCTCTATGGTTTGTTTCCTCTTCAAGTAGCCCTAGGCACAGACTGTGGAAAAGCACTTTCATTGAGAGGGGTTGCCAAGCTTCTAAGAAATAACGAGTTTCCGAAATACCAGCAAATATTTTTTCACCCAATCTTGATGATACTTGGTGGTAATGATCAGTTCACAGACCCACTTGGCTCACCACATTTTGTTCTTCTAGGTTGAATCGTTCGTCTACAGTAGTCGTTTTTATATTTAGGTTTCACTCTGTTCTCTCATATATAGATAGATGAATTTGGAACTCTAAATCTAACATGGTTTGTAGTAGCTCTTTGAAACTTGACAAAATAAAGGAGTTCTGAGTTTTGTCTCTGTGGTTTGTTTCCTCTTCAAGTAGCCCTAGGCAAAGACTGTGGAAAACCATTTTCTTTGAGAGGGGTTGGCACGCTTCTAAGAAATAACGAGTTTCCGAAATACCAGCATATATTTTTTCACCCAATCTTGATGATACTTGTTGCTAATGATCAGTACACAAATCCCACTTGGCTCACCAAATTTTGTTCTTCTAGGTTGAAGCGTTCGTCTACAGTAGCAGTTTTTATATTTATGTTTCTCTCTGTTCTCTCCTATATAGATAGATGAATTTGGAACTCTAAATCCAACTTGGATTGTAGTAGCTCTTTGAAACTTGACAAAATAAAAAAGTTTTCAGTTTTGTCTCTATGGTTTGTTTCCTCTTCAAGTTGCCCTACGCACAGACTGTGTAAGCACTTTCATTTAGATGGGTTGCCAAGCTGCTAAGAAATTACGAGTTTCTGAAACACCAGCAAATATTTTTTCACTAAATCTTGATGATACTTGGTGGTAATGATCAGTACACAAATCCCACTTGGATCACCACGTTTTGTTCTTCTAGGTTGAAGCGTTCGTCTACATTAGCAGTTTTTATATTTAGGTTTCTCTCTGTTCTCTCCTATATAGATAGATGAATTTGGAACTCTAAATCCAACATGGTTTATAGTAGCTCTTTGAAACTTGACAAAATAAAGGAGTTCTCAGTTTTGTCTCTATGGTTTGTTTCCTCTTCAAGTAGCCCTAGGCACAGACTGTGGAAAAGCACTTTCATTGAGAGGGGTTGCCAAGCTTCTAAAAATAACGAGTTTCCGAAATACCAGCATATATTTTTTCACCCAATCTTGATGATACTTGGTGGTAATGATCAGTACACAGATCCCACTTGGCTCACCAAATTGTGTTCTTCAAGGTTGAAGCGTTCGTCTACAGTAGCAGTTTTTATACTTAGGTTTCACTCTGTTCTCTCATATATAGATAGATGAATTTGGAACTCTAAATCCAACATGGTTTGTAGTAGCTCCTTGAAACTTGACAAAATAAAGAATTCTGAGTTTTGTCTCTATGGTTTGTTTCCTCTTCAAGTAGCCCTAGGCACAGACTGTGGAAAACCACTTTCATTGAGAGGGGATGCCAAGCTTCTAAGAAATAACGAGTTTCCGAAATACCAGCAAATATTTTTTCACCCAATCTTGATGATACTTGTTGATAATGATCAGTACACAGATCCCACTTGGCTCACCAAATTTTGTTCTTCTAGGTTGAAGAGTTCGTCTACAAGAGCAGTTTTTATATTTAGGTTTCACTCTGTTCTCTCATATATAGATAGATGAATTTGGAAATCTAAATCCAACATGGTTTGTAGTAGCTCTTAGATACTTGACAAAATAAAGGAGTTCTGAGTTTTGTCTCTATGGTTTGTTTCCTCTTCAAGTAGCCCTAGGCACAGACTGTGGAAAACTACTTTCATTGAGAGGTGTTGCCAAGCTTCTAAGAAATAACGATTTTCCGAAATACCAGCAAATATTTTTTAACCCAATCTTGATGATACTGGTTTCAAATGATCAGTACACAAATCCCACTTGGCTCAACAAATTGTGTTCTTCTAGGGTGAAGCGGTGGCCTACAGTAGAAGTTTTAATATTTAGGTTTCCCTCTGTTCTCTCATATAGATATATGAATTTGGAACACTAAATCCAACATGGTTTGTAGTAGCTCTTTGAAACTTGACAAAATAAAGGAGATCTCTGTTTTGTCTCTATGGTTTGTTTCCTCTTCAAGTAGCCCTAGGCACAGACTGTGGAAAAGCACTTTCATTGAGAGGGGTTGCCAAGCTTCTAAGAAATAACGAGTTTCCAAAATACCAGCAAATATTTTTTCACCCAATCTTGATGATACTTGGTGGTAATGATCAGTACACAAATCCCACTTGGCTCACCAAATTTTGTTCTTCTAGTTTGAAGCTTTCATCTACAGTAGCAGTTTTTATATTTAGGTTTCCCTCTGTTCTCTCATATATAGATAGATGAATTTGGAACTCTAAATCCAACATGGATTGTAGTAGCTCTTTGAAACTTGACAAAATAAAGGAGTTCTCAGTTTTGTCTCTATGGTTTTTTCCTCTTCAAGTAGCCCTAGTCACAGACTGTGGAAGCACTTTCATTGAGATGGGTTGCCAAGCTTGTAAGAAATAAGGAGTTTCCAAAATACCAGCAAATATTTTTTCACCCAATCTTGATGATACTTGGTGGTATTGATCAGTACACAAATCTCACTTGGCTCACCAAATTTTGTTCTTCTAGGTTGAAGCGTTCGTCTACAGTAGCAGTTTTTATATTTAGGTTTCTCTCTGTTCTCTCATATATAGATAGATGAATTTGGAACTCTAAATCCAACATGGATTGTAGTAGCTCTTTGAAACTTGACAAAATAAAGGAGTTCTCAGTTTTGTCTGTACGGTTTGTTTCCTCTTCTTGTAGCCCTAGGCACAGACTGTGGAAAAGCACTTTCATTGAGAGGGGTTGCCAAGCTTCTAAGAAATAACGTGTTTTCAAAATACCAGCAAATATTTTTTCACCCAATCTTGATGATACTTGGTGGTAATGATCAGTACACAAATCCCACTTGGCTCACCAAATTTTGTTCTTCTAGTTTGAAGCGTTCATCTACAGTAGCAGTTTTTATATTTAGGTTTCTCTCTGTTCTCTCCTATATAGATAGATGAATTTGGAACTCTAAATCCAACATGGATTGTAGTAGCTCTTTGAAACTTGAAAAATAAAGGAGTTCTCAGTTTTGTCTCTATGGTTTGTTTCCTCTTCAAGTAGCCCTAGGCACAGACTGTGGAAAAGCACTTTCATTGAGAGGGGTTGCCAAGCTTCTAAGAAATAACGAAGTTTCCGAAATACCAGCAATATTTTTTCACCCAATCTTGATGATACTTGGTGGTAATGATCAGTTCACAGACCCACTTGGCTCACCACATTTTGTTCTTCTAGGTTGAATCGTTCGTCTACAGTAGTCGTTTTTATATTTAGGTTTCACTCTGTTCTCTCATATATAGATAGATGAATTTGGAACTCTAAATCTAACATGGTTTGTAGTAGCTCTTTGAAACTTGACAAAATAAAGGAGTTCTGAGTTTTGTCTCTGTGGTTTGTTTCCTCTTCAAGTAGCCCTAGGCAAAGACTGTGGAAAACCATTTTCTTTGAGAGGGGTTGGCACGCTTCTAAGAAATAACGAGTTTCCGAAATACCAGCATATATTTTTTCACCCAATCTTGATGGTACTTGTTGATAATGATCAGTACACAAATCCCACTTGGCTCACCAAATTTTGTTCTTCTAGGTTGAAGCGTTCGTCTACAGTAGCAGTTTTTATATTTATGTTTCTCTCTGTTCTCTCCTATATAGATAGATGAATTTGGAACTCTAAATCCAACTTGGATTGTAGTAGCTCTTTGAAACTTGACAAAATAAAAAAGTTTTCAGTTTTGTCTCTATGGTTTGTTTCCTCTTCAAGTTGCCCTACGCACAGACTGTGTAAGCACTTTCATTTAGATGGGTTGCCAAGCTGCTAAGAAATTACGAGTTTCTGAAACACCAGCAAATATTTTTTCACTAAATCTTGATGATACTTGGTGGTAATGATCAGTACACAAATCCCACTTGGATCACCACGTTTTGTTCTTCTAGGTTGAAGCGTTCGTCTACAGTAGCAGTTTTTATATTTAGGTTTCTCTCTGTTCTCTCCTATATAGATAGATGAATTTGGAACTCTAAATCCAACATGGTTTATAGTAGCTCTTTGAAACTTGACAAAATAAAGGAGTTCTCAGTTTTGTCTCTATGGTTTGTTTCCTCTTCAAGTAGCCCTAGGCACAGACTGTGGAAAAGCACTTTCATTGAGAGGGGTTGCCAAGCTTCTAAAAATAACGAGTTTCCGAAATACCAGCATATATTTTTTCACCCAATCTTGATGATACTTGGTGGTAATGATCAGTACACAGATCCCACTTGGCTCACCAAATTGTGTTCTTCAAGTTGAAGCGTTCGTCTACAGTAGCAGTTTTTATACTTAGGTTTCACTCTGTTCTCTCATATATAGATAGATGAATTTGGAACTCTAAATCCAACATGGTTTGTAGTAGCTCCTTGAAACTTGACAAAATAAAGAATTCTGAGTTTTGTCTCTATGGTTTGTTTCCTCTTCAAGTAGCCCTAGGCACAGACTGTGGAAAACCACTTTCATTGAGAGGGGATGCCAAGCTTCTAAGAAATAACGAGTTTCCGAAATACCAGCAAATATTTTTTCACCCAATCTTGATGATACTTGTTGATAATGATCAGTACACAGATCCCACTTGGCTCACCAAATTTTGTTCTTCTAGGTTGAAGAGTTCGTCTACAAGAGCAGTTTTTATATTTAGGTTTCACTCTGTTCTCTCATATATAGATAGATGAATTTGGAAATCTAAATCCAACATGGTTTGTAGTAGCTCTTAGATACTTGACAAAATAAAGGAGTTCTGAGTTTTGTCTCTATGGTTTGTTTCCTCTTCAAGTAGCCCTAGGCACAGACTGTGGAAAACTACTTTCATTGAGAGGTGTTGCCAAGCTTCTAAGAAATAACGATTTTCCGAAATACCAGCAAATATTTTTTAACCCAATCTTGATGATACTGGTTTCAAATGATCAGTACACAAATCCCACTTGGCTCAACAAATTGTGTTCTTCTAGGTTGAAGCGGTGGCCTACAGTAGAAGTTTTAATATTTAGGTTTCCCTCTGTTCTCTCATATAGATATATGAATTTGGAACACTAAATCCAACATGGTTTGTAGTAGCTCTTTGAAACTTGACAAAATAAAGGAGATCTCTGTTTTGTCTCTATGGTTTGTTTCCTCTTCAAGTAGCCCTAGGCACAGACTGTGGAAAAGCACTTTCATTGAGAGGGGTTGCCAAGCTTCTAAGAAATAACGAGTTTCCAAAATACCAGCAAATATTTTTTCACCCAATCTTGATGATACTTGGTGGTAATGATCAGTACACAAATCCCACTTGGCTCACCAAATTTTGTTCTTCTAGTTTGAAGCTTTCATCTACAGTAGCAGTTTTTATATTTAGGTTTCCCTCTGTTCTCTCATATATAGATAGATGAATTTGGAACTCTAAATCCAACATGGATTGTAGTAGCTCTTTGAAACTTGACAAAATAAAGGAGTTCTCAGTTTTGTCTCTATGGTTTTTTCCTCTTCAAGTAGCCCTAGTCACAGACTGTGGAAGCACTTTCATTGTGATGGGTTGCCAAGCTTGTAAGAAATAAGGAGTTTCCAAAATACCAGCAAATATTTTTTCACCCAATCTTGATGATACTTGGTGGTATTGATCAGTACACAAATCTCACTTGGCTCACCAAATTTTGTTCTTCTAGGTTGAAGCGTTCGTCTACAGTAGCAGTATTTATATTTAGGTTTCTCTCTGTTCTCTCATATATAGATAGATGAATTTGGAACTCTAAATCCAACATGGATTGTAGTAGCTCTTTGAAACTTGACAAAATAAAGGAGTTCTCAGTTTTGTCTGTACGGTTTGTTTCCTCTTCTTGTAGCCCTAGGCACAGACTGTGGAAAAGCACTTTCATTGAGAGGGGTTGCCAAGCTTCTAAGAAATAACGTGTTTTCAAAATACCAGCAAATATTTTTTCACCCAATCTTGATGATACTTGGTGGTAATGATCAGTACACAAATCCCACTTGGCTCACCAAATTTTGTTCTTCTAGTTTGAAGCGTTCGTCTACAGTAGCAGTTTTTATATTTAGGTTTCTCTCTGTTCTCTCCTATATAGATAGATGAATTTGGAACTCTAAATCCAACATGGATTGTAGTAGCTCTTTGAAACTTGAAAAATAAAGGAGTTCTCAGTTTTGTCTCTATGGTTTGTTTCCTCTTCAAGTAGCCCTAGGCACAGACTGCGGAAAAGCACTTTCATTGAGAGGGGTTGCCAAGCTTCCAAGAAATAACGAGTTTCCGAAATACCAGCAAATATTTTTTCACCCAATCTTGATGATACTTGTTGATAATGATCAGTACACAGATCCCACTTGGCTCACCAAATTTTGTTCTTCTAGGTTGAAGAGATCGTCTACAAGAGCAGTTTTTATATTTAGGTTTCACTCTGTTCTCTCATATATAGATAGATGAATTTGGAAATCTAAATCCAACATGGTTTGTAGTAGCTCTTAGATAATTGACAAAATAAAGGAGTTCTGAGTTTTGTCTCTATGGTTTGTTTCCTCTTCAAGTAGCCCTAGGCACAGACTGTGGAAAACTACTTTCATTGAGAGGTGTTGCCAAGCTTCTAAGAAATAACGATTTTCCGAAATACCAGCAAATATTTTTTAACCCAATCTTGATGATACTGGTTTCAAATGATCAGTACACAAATCCCACTTGGCTCAACAAATTGTGTTCTTCTAGGTTGAAGCGGTGGCCTACAGTAGAAGTTTTAATATTTAGGTTTCCCTCTGTTCTCTCATATAGATATATGAATTTGGAACACTAAATCCAACATGGTTTGTAGTAGCTCTTTGAAACTTGACAAAATAAAGGAGATCTCTGTTTTGTCTCTATGGTTTGTTTCCTCTTCAAGTAGCCCTAGGCACAGACTGTGGAAAAGCACTTTCATTGAGAGGGGTTGCCAAGCTTCTAAGAAATAACGAGTTTCCAAAATACCAGCAAATATTTTTTCACCCAATCTTGATGATACTTGGTGGTAATGATCAGTACACAAATCCCACTTGGCTCACCAAATTTTGTTCTTCTAGTTTGAAGCTTTCATCTACAGTAGCAGTTTTTATATTTAGGTTTCCCTTTGTTCTCTCATATATAGATAGATGAATTTGGAACTCTAAATCCAACATGGATTGTAGTAGCTCTTTGAAACTTGACAAAATAAAGGAGTTCTCAGTTTTGTCTCTATGGTTTTTTCCTCTTCAAGTAGCCCTAGTCACAGACTGTGGAAGCACTTTCATTGAGATGGGTTGCCAAGCTTGTAAGAAATAAGGAGTTTCCAAAATACCAGCAAATATTTTTTCACCCAATCTTGATGATACTTGGTGGTATTGATCAGTACACAAATCTCACTTGGCTCACCAAATTTTGTTCTTCTAGGTTGAAGCGTTCGTCTACAGTAGCAGTATTTATATTTAGGTTTCTCTCTGTTCTCTCATATATAGATAGATGAATTTGGAACTCTAAATCCAACATGGATTGTAGTAGCTCTTTGAAACTTGACAAAATAAAGGAGTTCTCAGTTTTGTCTGTACGGTTTGTTTCCTCTTCTTGTAGCCCTAGGCACAGACTGTGGAAAAGCACTTTCATTGAGAGGGGTTGCCAAGCTTCTAAGAAATAACGTGTTTTCAAAATACCAGCAAATATTTTTTCACCCAATCTTGATGATACTTGGTGGTAATGATCAGTACACAAATCCCACTTGGCTCACCAAATTTTGTTCTTCTAGTTTGAAGCGTTCGTCTACAGTAGCAGTTTTTATATTTAGGTTTCTCTCTGTTCTCTCCTATATAGATAGATGAATTTGGAACTCTAAATCCAACATGGATTGTAGTAGCTCTTTGAAACTTGAAAAATAAAGGAGTTCTCAGTTTTGTCTCTATGGTTTGTTTCCTCTTCAAGTAGCCCTAGGCACAGACTGTGGAAAAGCACTTTCATTGAGAGGGTTTGCCAAGCTTCTAAGAAATAACGAGTTTCCGAAATACCAGCAAATATTTTTTCACCCAATCTTGATGATACTTGGTGGTAATGATCAGTTCACAGACCCACTTGGCTCACCACATTTTGTTCTTCTAGGTTGAATCGTTCGTCTACAGTAGTCGTTTTTATATTTAGGTTTCACTCTGTTCTCTCATATATAGATAGATGAATTTGGAACTCTAAATCTAACATGGTTTGTAGTAGCTCTTTGAAACTTGACAAAATAAAGGAGTTCTGAGTTTTGTCTCTGTGGTTTGTTTCCTCTTCAAGTAGCCCTAGGCAAAGACTGTGAAAAAAAATTTTCTTTGAGAGGGGTTGGCACGCTTCTAAGAAATAACGAGTTTCCGAAATACCAGCATATATTTTTTCACCCAATCTTGATGATACTTGTTGCTAATGATCAGTACACAAATCCCACTTGGCTCACCAAATTTTGTTCTTCTAGGTTGAAGCGTTCATCTACAGTAGCAGTTTTTATATTTAGGATTCTCTCTGTTTTCTCCTATATAGATAGATGAATTTGGAACTCTAAATCCAACATGGATTGTAGTAGCTCTTTGAAACTTGACAAAATAAAGTAGTTCTCAGTTTTGTCTGTATGGTTTGTTTCCTCTTCAAGTAGCCCTAGTCACAGACTGTGGAAAAGCACTTTCATTGAGAGGGTTGCAAAGCTTTTAAGAAATTACTATTTTCTGAAATACCAGCAATATTTTTTCACCCAATCTTGATGATACTTGTTGCTAATGATCAGTACACAAATCCCACTTGGCTCACCAAATTTTGTTCTTCTAGGTTGAAGCGTTCGTCTACAGTAGCAGTTTTTATATCTAGGTTTCCCTCTCTTCTCTCCTATATAGATAGATGAATTTGGAACTCTAAATCCAACATGGTTTGTAGTAGCTCTTTGAAACTTGACAAAATAAAGGACTTCTCAGGTTGTCTCTATGGTTTGTTTCCTCTTCAAGTAGCCCTAGGCACAGACTGTGGAAAAGCACTTTCATTGAGAGGGGTTGCCAAGCTTCTAAGAAATTACGAGTTTCCGAAATACCAGCAAATATTTTTTTCACCCAATCTTGATGATACTTGGTGGTAATGATCAGTACAGAAATCCCACTTTGCTCACAAAATTTTGTTCTTCTAGGTTGAAGCATTCGTCTACAGTAGCAGTTTTTATATTTAGGTTTCCCTCTGTTCTCTCCTATTTAGATAGATGAATTTGGAACTCTAAATCCAACATGGTTTTTAGTAGCTCTTTGAAACTTGACAAAATAAAGGAGTTCTCAGTTTTGTGTCTATGGTTTGTTTCCTCTTCAAGTAGCCCTAGGCACAGACTGTGGAAAAGCAATTTCATTGAGAGTGGTTGCCAAGATTCTAAGAAATAATGAGTTTCCGAAATACCAGCAAATATGTTTTCAGCCAATCTTGATGATACTTGTTGCTGATGATCAGTACACAAATCCCACTTGGCTCACCAAATTCTGTTCTTCTAGGTTGAAGCGTTCGTCTACAGTTGCAGTTTTTATATTTAGGTTTCCCTCTGTTTTCTCCTATATAGATAGATGAATTTGGAACTCTAAATCCAACATGTTTTGTAGTAGCTCTTTGAAACGTGACAAAATAAAGGAGTTCTCAGTTTTGTCTCTATGGTTTGTTTCCTCTTCAAGTAGCCCTAGGCACAGACTGTGGAAAAGCACTTTCATTGAGAGGGGTTGCCAAGCTTCTAAGAAATTACGAGTTTCCGAAATACCAGCAAATATTTTTTCACCCAATCTTGATGATACTTTGCGGTAATGATCAGTACACAGATCCCACTTGGCTCACCAAATTTTGTGCTTCTAGATTGAAGAGTTCGTCTACAGTAGCAGTTTTTATATTTAGGTTTCCATCTGTCCTCTCCTATATAAAAAGATGAATTTGGAACTCTAAATCCAACATGGTTTGTAGTAGCGCTTTGAAACTTGACAAAATAAAGGAGTTCTCAGTTTTGTCGCTATGGTTTGCTTCCTCTTCAAGTAGCCCTAGGCACAGACTGTGGAAAAGCACTTTCATTGAGAGGTGTTGCAGAGCTTCTAAGAAATAACGAGTTTCCAAAATACCAGCAAATATTTTTTCAACCAATCTTGATGATACTTGTTGCTAATGATCAGTACACAAATCCCACTTGGCTCACCAAATTTTCTTCTTCTAGGTTGAAGCGTTCGTCTACAGTAGCAGTTTTTATATTTAGGTTTCTCTCTGTTCTCTCCTATATAGATAGATGAATTTGGAACTCTAAATCCAACATGGTTTGTAGTAGCTCTTGGAAACTTGACAAAATAAAGGAGTTCTCAGTTTTGTCTCTATGGTTTCTTTTCACTTCAAGTAGCCCTAGGCACAGAGTGTGCAAATGCACTTCCATTGAGAGTGGTTGCCAAGCTTCTAAGAAATTACAAGTTACCGAAACAGCAGCAAATATTTTTACACCGAATCTTGATGATACTTGGTGGTAATGATCAGTACACAAATCCCACTTGGCTCACCAAATTTTGTTCTTCTAGGTTGAAGCGTTCGTCTACAGTAGCAGTTTTTATATTTAGGTTTCTCTCTGTTCTCTCCTATATAGATAGATGAATTTGGAACTCTAAATCCAACATGGATTGTAGTAGCTCTTTGAAACTTGACAAAAAAAAGGAGATCTCAGTTTTGTCTCTATGGTTTGTTTCCTCTTCAAGTACCCCTAGGCACAGACTGTGGAAAAGCACTTTCATTGAGAGGGGTTGCCAAGCTTCTAAGAAATTACGAGTTTCCTAAATACCAGCAAATATTTTTTCACCCAATCTTGATGATACTTGTTGCTAATGATCAGTACACAGATCCCACTTGGCTCACCAAGTTTTGTTCTTCTAGGTTGAAGCGTTCGTCTACAGTAGCAGTTTTTATATTTAGGTTTCTCTCTGTTCTCTCCTATATAGATAGATGAATTTGGAACTCTAAATCCAACAGGGATCGTAGTAGCTCTTTGAAACTTG